>NW_010305504.1:15115-31022 GCF_000700745.2 Antrostomus carolinensis | reverse complement strand
CATATTCCATTCAAACTGTAAAAAAAAAAAACAACAAACTGTGGAGCACAATCCTCTGTCAAATTAACTGTATTTTATGTGCTTTTGTAATGAGCCTTTGAGAGCCATATAATCACACATGTACCTTGGGATATTAGGAGAAGAAAATCACTGTTCTTAAGAAGCTGCAGTTACATAATTTATATTTTCATTTAAATGGCCTTTCCTCATAGTTTTGAGGTCAGCTCTTTCAGGTTTTTGATGTGATAAGTCAATGCCTTCCAAAAGAACATATAAAAGGGAAGAAGCAAGAGCTGATTTAAATTTTAATTAGTTCAATATAACATTTCAGTTTCATCTCCTGTATCAGCCTGAACTCTGTTCATTTCTGGGGAATTGATTTTCTTGTCCTGCTAACTGACTTAAATGCATAGTGGTCTTTTACCCTTTAGGCTTACAGTCCAAGCTGAATGTCCAATGCACTTGGAGGACTTCCCTATGGATGCTCATTCATGCCCACTGAAATTTGGCAGCTGTAAGTACATAGCAAGAAGTATAGCCTTTGGTTAGTGAATATCTAACATTGCTCAGCATCAGTTTGTTTCAATAGTTGTTACATGAGAGGTTTAAAACAAAAGACACTATTTTTTTAAAAAAATTGTAACCTGACACATCAAAATCTCTTTTCTCTATTCAGTGTTGTACCTTCTGATGTGTTTTAACTCCATTTAACAATAAGCACTATGCACCTAATTCAGCCCTGCACTGATGTACTTCTATTCCAGCACGCAAACCATACCAATGAATACAGATGTGGGTGCACACAGCCTGTGTAGAATGTAGATGGTATATTAATGAAGAGCAGATTAAAGACTTCAAAGAATGTTTGTTTTCATCTATTTAAATATTTATTTTCTCTTTATTGTTAACAATATTTGTTTTTACATTCTTAGTGAATGAAGGCAATGGCAAATGGCTTCTTGTGATAAAAAATTTAGCTCATTAGCACATCTGCATGCTAGGTGGACTTGGATTTCACTAGTATTATTTTAACAGCAGTATAACTTCTTTTACCAATATTACAGCCTTTCTTCTTCTTCACAAATTAGGATCACATTATATATATTTCCTGGACTTTGTACACTAAAAATGTTTTCTTTTTTCCTTTCACTACAGCCTACATTTTCTGCTGGGCCTAGGAAGGGAAAAGGTTTTTTGAGGAAACTTAATACCTTTAAATTCTGTCTGATTTTACATTAATTGCAGCCACCACAGGTTACAAAATAGGTGATATGCTCCCACTAAGGACATCATTAACCAGACGAACATTGTCAGAGCACTGTGCACACTCCCTCCATAACCCTGACGTATCCCCTTTCTCTGGAGTCTGGATCAAATGAAACCAAGCCCGTGTTTGTGATGATGTTTCCACACAAGAGGAAAGTCTTAGCTATGGAGATAAAAGATCATTAGAATTAATAATATTTGTATCATGGAGCCTTTTTTGCTCCCTAAATATTATATTATGTTTATAATACTTAATAGAATTTAACTGACACCAGAGATGTTAGCTGAAATCAGCTACTGACTAATAATATTTACATGTATGTGTGCAGCAAGGTATGCTTGATTTATAAGGTGTGTGTGTGAGAAAAGACTCGTATGTAGCCTCATAACAACTGAAAAAACCCCAAAATCATGAAACTGATAACTCAAACCAAGAGGCTACATTATGGTATGACTTCATTTGCATTCCTAGGTTGGAAACCCTTCTGACTAGGTAAATTAGACTTTGTGTGAACAGGTTTGGGGTTTTTTTAATCTTGGTTTTTATTGTTTGGTTTTTTTGTTTACTTACTAATTTGCTCTTTGTTCTCTGTCTATGGTTTCTGGATTTCTGGTAAAAAGGAGAATTCAAACTGTGAGCAATGCGATTTTAGAAAAGCTGTCTTTCATTTCTCCTGTAGTCACCTGTGCTCCAGCTTGTTGGCACATCCTGGGTACTCTTACTTCTGTTCATTTTGAATGGCTTCGCACTTATTTTATTTCTTTACCTACAACTCATTTCTAGACTACTGTGTATTTTTCAGCTTTTATTCTGGATTTGAATGATGAGTAGTGGTGAAAATAAGCAGGAATCCTGAGGATTTTGGTTTAGCCGAGACAAGTCTGCCAGTGGTGTATATTTGTCACAGCTCTTCATGTGATGCTAATCTTGCATTGCTAGAAGGATCACTGGCCTGTACAAATGACTCAGGTTTTTTTTGTTTTACACAAAAGCCAAACTGGATGTATTGGAGAAGCTGCAGCTTAATAGATTGACTTTCTTTATCATAATCAGAAAATCTAGCCAACAGTGGGGAGGATGGGAACAAATCAGCAATTGGCAGTACTGCTGGTTTGCATTAAAGCAGAGGTTTTCTTGTGGGAAGCTGGAAAGATAGAAGTGTTCAAAATCTCTACATGCTACCCATCTGCTAGATTATATTAGTCATGCAGTTTATGGCTAGTTGCATGAAAAAGCTTCTTTCAGGGCCTCCAGAGATTTCTCAAGTGAAAATGTTTGCAGCCCAACAGAAATGTTGCCTTTATTTTTTACTTCACTACAGTTATGGCATAAGATTTAAAATGTACTTGTCTCAGTCAATCAAAATGAACACACAATTTCTTCCATCAGTGGTTTACCCTTTTCCTTTCATACTCCATTTGTTAGTAGGGTATTAGACTGGAAAAACTTGCAGGACATACTCAATTTTTTTCTTTCTTATTTACTGGAGAGGCATTAATGCTATTTAAAATAGAGTTTTGATTTGCTTTCATTCTAGTTTATTTTGATGGACCCTAGGCTAAATGTATGTTTGATCATGAATACACTGAGAGCAGCCTACTTAAGGTCAGCGTGTCCCACAAAAGGTTCCATGATAAGGAGTGCAGTTTAAGAGAATACTGAGGGCAGGGCACAGAGCCACTACAAGTTTGTTAAAGGCATTGTCACTGAACCTGGCTTCCCATGTTTAGTTTCAGCTAATAATAAGATGCTTGTGATACACTCCTAAAGTGGAGAGTGGGGACAATGGACAGTCAGAACAATATAGGAACGAATTTTTTAAAATATTGTGTGTCTTGCAAATTGTTGGTTTTTTCATCTGTCTTACCACAAGTTTTAGGATATATGTAATATCTAATCTCTGACAAATTTTCTAACAATGTAGGAGAGATATGGTTTGTAAATTAATAGTAATAAATTGTGGTTAATAAGATCACAAATGAGTGGCCTGTTCCCATGCTGCAATAGGCATTTACTCCACAGTAAAGCTGTTTTAAATGGCCAAACATATTTTTTACCGTAGCATTTTAAGTTTTTTGGGGTGTTTTTTATTTTTAAATATGTAGTTCTTCTAATTCTATGAGCTTTGATGGAAGCTGTTTAATTTAAATTGCTGACAAAATATTTTATTTTATTTTCCACAGATGCATATACAACTTCAGAAGTGACATACATATGGACTTACAATGCTTCAGATTCAGTGCAGGTGGCACCAGATGGCTCAAGATTGAATCAGTACGATCTTTTAGGCCAGACAATTGGAAAAGAAACAGTTAAATCAAGTACAGGTTAGTAAAACGTAGCTTGAAGAAAAAGGCACTCACTTGGCTCTAAAGAACATGGGCATTGCTACTGGTGTTAGAAGGCTACTGAAAAAAACATGCAAAATGCTAAATATTAGGCATAGTCTATTGATGTATGGTAGAAGTTAACACATGGCAGCACTTAGTGGTTCTTTCAAGTTAGTAAGTAACCACTGATAGCGGTTCACAGAGGTGAACAACTCAGTGACTGCTTTTTAATGTTATCTGGAACTCAGTCTTGAATCCTAATGTTTGTAACCCAAGACTTGGTTAATTGTTTAATTTCATATGAGAAATGACACTTTTTGTCTACTAAATGGTGAAGTATGCTGGTTTCAACCATTTTTTCCTTCGGCATTAAACACTGGATTATTCTACCTGACTCTAGACTGTGTTCCTACATGTGCCAGGCTGTGATGGATCCCCAAGATTGCCTTCTGACCATAGAGTAAGTTCTTAAGGTGCCTTTGTGTGAATGCAGCGAGTTGCTTATGTCCAGAAGCCTGCAGGACTGAAGTTCTTGTCAGGGCATGCAACCGTTCTGTAAGTTCCTGAACATTGATATTTCCTGGAGCTCAGTGGAAATAAGATATAGTTGTACTCAAAAACTTTCTTACATTCTGTAGGATGCTTTCTACTACAAAATATGTTCAGTGCAATTTAACCCTAGTACATTTGATTCTCATAAATGTACCAAACTTTATTTTATCAAAGAAGTGGACTGAAGATGATAACCTTTTGTTTCATTGTGTTTTGTTTGTCGCACCTAGGTGAATATACAGTAATGACGGCTCATTTTCACTTGAAGAGAAAAATTGGCTATTTTGTCATTCAGACTTACCTCCCCTGTATCATGACTGTCATTCTCTCTCAAGTGTCATTCTGGCTGAACAGAGAATCTGTACCTGCCAGGACAGTCTTTGGTGAGTCTACTGAGCAGCATTACCTTTGTTTGCAAGAGCTGAAGCTGTTAGGAAGTATTTCTGAAGTCTGCTTGGTAAAAGCCTTTTTCATTTCAAGTTAGAGTGTTTGTAAAATGTAATACTATTTGTAGTCCAAACAGCTTTCAACTGCAGCTTACAGATTTCCTGAAAATTCCAAAGTTTTTGAAAATTAGTACATATGAGCGAACTGTCCATATATCCTTGGCTCTTTTAAGAGAAAAGAGTTTTTATAGAATGGAAAAAGATGATAATGTTTCTATTTTTTTTAAAAATATATTATTTTCTGAAATGTCTTACCTTATTATTATCCAGATATTTTGGTACTTGGCAGGTAATCACATTTCTAAGTACATTTGTAAAATAAGCAAATTAAATTTGAATTTGTTGAATTATTTGAATGTGTTAAACTTTGCAAATTCTGGCTCTTTAAAATAAATCCTATTCTGAGGGTCTTGCTAAATCTTTCTCATTAGTTCTAATTGGAATATACTATGAGGCAGCAAAGAGCTTCAGCAGTACAAAATAATGGCATTTTTTTACATTAAGGTTTTACTCTCTTTTTTTATTAAAGCAAAGCAACAAATGTCTTTCTTACTTGCATAACTTAATGTTCTTTTAATTTTCTTGCTTTTAAAGAATTAATTTGTTTGCTTTTAAACAAAAAGAGACTAGCAAAACAAAAACAAAGTAAGTTCTGTATGAAATCAGCCATCAGAAATGCTGCATAACATCATATGATTCATCATCAGTAAACACCATGCACTGTTCAAAAAATAGGCCAAACTCAAATGCATATTAAGTATGATGCACAACAAAGCACTTGCTGTCTCTTGTGGTAGAGAAAAATGCCACACAAAGCATCATGAAAATTGCAGGTTTGAATATAAGCCTTATTGAAGTCAGATGAAATGGGTCAGTGGTTTTAGCAGGATTAGAAATCTACCAAGTTTTCTCAGACAGTTATCAGGCACATATTTTTTATCTTTCTTCAAAATCTTCTGTGAATTTGTCCATTTCTGTTTATCAAAATGCACATTCCTGTTTTTCCAGCCTTGCAAGTACACTGTCAAGTCCTTATATATGTCTATGTCTTTGCCCTTTTCTGTACCTCCTCGTATACACTGAGGACACTGAAACTGGTTTGTCCAAAAAAAGTCTCTCCTCTTCCTAAAACGCACTTTCTGTTGCTGTGTTGTCAGTAACAAGGCACTAGAATAATTTTCCTGGAATGCTCTATCCCTTCCTGCATACTTCTTTCTAGTTCTTGATTTATTTTTTGTTTAATTTATGATTTTCTTTTTGAAAGAAGTAGTATCTGCGTGGCAACCTGTGCTTTACTCTCCTGGGGATTTAGCATAACATGGATAATGAACAATTTCAGGATGTCTTGAGGGAACTGGGCAGGGTGGCCGCAAGAACAGAACCACACACCACACACTGCGACATAAAATCTAAAACCTGTTTAGTAAGCACAATGGGTATACTGAGGAGATAGTAATTTCTATGCTAGTATTTTATTTTTGTCACACAGATGTGCACCTCCCGCACCAGTCAGAGCCCTGTCCCCTCCAGGCCAGCTTGGCCTGGCACTGTGAACCCAGGGGAACAAGACGTGTCCAGACTCTGCTCGGTGGAGCAGCCTAGCCCCTGCATGCAGCATTTGCACTTCAGGCTTAGCCTTCGGCATTGGGTTGGATGTCCCCTGAGGAGCTATTTTTAACATTTTTTTGCACTCTAGATGAGATTGTCAGCATAAGCTGCCAACGGCCTCTCTAATCATTTAGCCCCAGGCAAATCTCCCAGTCTTTCTCCATACCTACTGGCAACAATTGTCACTAGGTTTTCTGATACCTGCTGGTCTCCTGCCTAAATGTGTTACAAAAATGTAAAGTTAACCACAGTTTCATAACAAAGTTCAGCTATTGCTTCTTACTGTTTTCTGGCTTGTATTGAATTAATCTTGACAGTTAGAGCTGGACAGGTACACTCAAGGTCTCATTTGGATGGTACTTTCAGGTGGACTCCACCCAGTGATGCATGAAGCCCATAGTACAGTTAAGGTAGTAAAACAAGCTAATTCCAGCAGGGAGTATAAAAATTGCAGGGGATTTTACTTCACATTTTTATTGATCATACTTAATTTTTAGTTTTTATATGGAGTAGTCACTTGCTCAATACCCATCTTTGCATTGTATAATAAATCTATCAATAATAAAATATAGTTAAGTGGAAAGTATTAGTTTTGATAAAGTGTTTTTCAGAATCAATGAGAAATTTATTCAAGTACTTTCTTGAGAGCTAACAAGTCCTAGAAAGGACTAACTGCTGGAGTTCTGTTCGTTTCAAAGAAACATAACTCCCAGTTATTCAAAGCACCATTTGGCATTTATTATTTCATGTTTGAAGAACTTACTTTCCTTTCCCCTTTCTATTCTCTCACAACATAGTTTCAAGTTCTAGGTTAACATTAAGGGCTTGGTATAATGAGGCTTCTTTTATAGTTGAGCTCTTTAATCCCTTTCCTTTATGGCATATATTTAATATTGTTGACCAAAGCTATCCCAAATGAATTATGGCCTAATGTTATATTGTTTCAACTTTGCTTTAAAGTACTGGAAGAAGAAAGTTTTATCATTGTTAATTAAATAAGTCTTGAATGTGTTTTCTCTAGCAGATAAATTTGAAAAGCATTTGATTGCAATTTTAACAAAAGGGAATAAGCCTGGTTCATAATGCCTTCATTTAGTGCAAGATTACAATCTATTTCATTTAGTAATGTGTTTATTGTTGCGCATTTAGTGTCAATAATATTATCAAAACTTATCTTGTGCAGCTTATTGAATTCTCGCTTCATTTTTAATGGGTCATAACATTTACAAGCATCACATATATTTGAATAGAAGCATTAGATGCAGGTGACAGAAAAATCAGACATTAGTTTTCTTAGTGCTACAGTTATCTGTGTGTTTTAACTCACACACAGTAGGAATGAGAATGTTAAAATGAATGTAGTTAGATATATATTCTTTGATACCCAAAGCAGGCAAGAACAAAAATTAATAATTGTATTATTTTTAGCACATTGTCCGAGAGGTAGAACTGTAAATTCACATAGCTATGCTCCTTTGTCGGGATTCTGATCTCTGTGATATTTATTCTTATGCTGCATTCCTATACCTGTGTTTTGCATTTTATTGGTTTATCTTTTCTGAATCTATATTCATTAATGTACATTTTAAGGCAAAAAGCCATTGAGACCTAAAATAGACAGACTTTTAAATTGTGTAACTACAGAAAGGGGAACCTAAGAAAAGTTCAGACTTGTTCTCTGGTTATTTTTACATGGAAATTGAATAACTTAGACCCATCCTTTTGAACAATTCTGTATATACAAAGCACCTTTTCCCATTTTGTTGAAAAAATCTCAACTGTCTTTATCTACTTCTCCTTTCACATGCTGCAGATTATCTTTTGTGCCTTTAGAGATATCTCACCACTCACAAGTTTCAGTCTATAATTTCTTAATTGGGAATTTCTGCTAACTGTAGACATATGTGATAGTTTCACTGGACTAGCCCATGGCTAGCAACCAACACAGCCGTCCCACATTCCCCCCACCCCCAGAGGATAGGGGAGAGGATTGGGGGGCAAGGGTAAGGAAGCTTGTAGGCGGAGATAAGAGCAGTTTAATAATAGAAATAAAAGAAAACTTAAAATAATACTAATATTAAAATAGTAGTGCTAATAATAACAGTAACAAAATATACAAATTTGATACACAGTGTTATACAGTGCAACTGCTCACCACCTGCCAACCAAGCCCGGCCCATTCCCAGATAATGATCCCAGAGGAGCGACAATCCCGAACTGAAACCGCAGTCCCGGAAGAGTGAAAGCCCAAGTGAAAACCAGAGAGAGCTAGAAGAGGAAGAGCCCCTCACTAAGATACTGGACATGGCATGATATGATATGGAATACCCCATTGGCACATACAAATACCAGTTTAGCTTATTAATTTAAATATTCCTCACGCCCTTGGATCTTGCACCTGTAGACTAACAGAACACAAAGTCCTTCACTTCCAGCCACAAAAATGCAAACCCTGGTGTGTTATCAGTGTCTCTCTCATAACAAGTCCCAGGCTGAAAAACAAAATGCAGCACTATTCTAGCTACTGGAAAAGAAACCCAGCTCTGTCCCAGCTAAAAACCAGGACAACATAACACTGTAGTGGTAGACAGTGGGCAAGCATACCTGGAAAACTGTAGCCCTTGGAGACTGAGCTGGCTACAACCAAACTAATATGACTTCTCAGCTCAGTGGTATGCCAAGACACTAGATCACGTTCCAATAGTGACATAATGGCATGGAAGTTTTACTAGATCTGGGGTAAACAGCATTTGCTGTTCAGCTTTGGGAATTAGCTCAGCTGTTGATTGATGGGGAGCTCTGCTCCATTGCTCCATATTGGTAGAGTGAAGCAATATGAGTACTGGCGATATGTATATATAGCCTAACTGACAGACTGAATGTAACTTTTCTGGAAATAGAGAATGTTGTGGTCCTTGGCCTGCCATGTTATTTTAAAAGGCTTCTGGCCTTTTGCATCGTTCTTTTAGTAAGAATGCTAGACAGAGCACTTGAGCTATTTTCTACAGTCTTTCTCTCAATGATTGTTCAGACTTATCTCCTGGTGTCTGAGAAGAATCAGTGTACACTCCTTTTGTATTGTATTCTCAAGTAAGACACATATATTGTATAAATGAAAAACAAACAGCATGGTGTGTAGCTGAATGTTATGGTATAATACTTTAAAATTACATTATCTCCAGAATTTCTAAGCCTTGATTTAGACCTCACAACTGTTTACTCTTGGAGAGAGTGTGACAGTGTGCTCCCCCTTCCCCCTCCCCACCTAATTTTTTTTTCCATAACCCTGTTCAAGTGATAACCACCAGTGGTGATCACCCGCGACAGTGATGAAATGAAGTAGTAATCTGTATCTTTGTGAAATGGACGTCTTTTATTTCTGCTATGTTATTTGTATTTTTAAATCTATTCAGGTTTTCAACCAGATTGAGTGATCTAATTACCTAACAACATTTGCAATTACTGTTAAGAAAAAAGAAAGAGTGAAGTAATAGAGCAATGGAAGTACCTTCCTAATAATAAAAAAAGTAATTTATCAGTCATTTTGTAACATGTTTTTCAACCATTATGTGTATCTTTGCAAAGTGCTATGATGAAAAGATAAAATTGTGGGAGGAGTAGCATGACATTATTAGAAATGGAACACATTTTAAGTTTTTTAAGCATTTTGTACAAACTATTTGCAAAGCTGAAGTACATCTTTTGTTACAGAAATGTCCTTTGGTAATGCATTATTTAGGCCTTTTACATTCATTTTCAAAGGAAATGTCCACATTCTAACATGAGAAGGCTAGGACATGAATTAGTTGACTAAAATCTGTTCAAATTAGAAAAATCTGTTGATACACAAGAGGTGAAATTAGGGTCCAAAAGAACTTGACCCTGTCAAAGAGTAGCTTGACTTTTGCACACAAACATGGGCATAAACTATTCATCATGATAATTTTTAACTTTAATATTTATGTGCTAACTCCTCCAATTTCCACTATATGTTTTTGGTTAGGCATTTCTAGTTTTTCAGTTTACCTTTTCTGCTGTTGCGTGGCGGTGCCCTATACCACTGAGTGGCAGAAAAGGTTTGCCCAAAGGTAGCTAGGTAGCTGTCTAACTTTAAACACATCTTGAATGGTATCCATCTGTCCTGTAATCCAAAATATGACACAGCTGGTATTTTCTACATATATAAGTTTAGTGCCAGTGAAAAGTGTTGAATTTACAGCCCTGGTCCAATAGCTCCAGTCTTGGCCTGGATGAATAAAACTGTAATGATAGAAGATATTTAACTTCTATAGGCATGCACTGCTGAAAACAAAAGTTGTAGTGATGTTATGGTATATTTAGTGTCAAGTATGAAATGCTTGTTCCTCTTCAGAGAAGGGAAATGTCAAAGGTTTATTTTTTTTAATCAAGACAAACTGATGACTGCTTGTGGTTCCTTACAAAACAATTACTGTCTGTGTCCATTTCTGGCACTCTTTCAGTGCCATACCTGCTGGGTGCTGTGCTATAGAAGATAGTTCTTGACCTGTATATAAAATGTGGTCTTTCTACATCATAGTGAGATATGATGCAGTCTTTACATAACCTGTTAAATTATTTAGGCTGTATATGATTTAGATGAGAAGATTGTTTTCCTCTAATATTTTTACTATCTCATTATAGGGGGACAATCTACTCACTGTTTTTTATACCAATTTTAGTTCACTAGTGTTATGAATTAGGTAATGCAATGAGTAATGCTTTTGATCTGATCAGTGTCTGGGTTTTGTGGGGTTTTAAGTTCTTCTTTGTGAAATAAATGTCTTTTGTTTTACAAGTTGACCATATTAATATTTTTTCAGTCCTCTCAGGTTTAGCAATAACAAGGAGACAGGTTATTTCCATTCAGCCCATTTTTGTAAAGAAGACTTGATAATATTGATTTTTCAAATTAACTGTAATGTGCAAATCTGTCTTTTAACTGAAGAATAGCAAGTATAAAAGTACTAGAGATTTCTAAACTGACAGGTATTAGAGATTAAATTTTCTGTCCAATTTTTTCCCATTCAATTCAGGTTAAATGATGCTGGTGGCTTGAAAATCACTGAATTTATAGAGCGAAGGAATAAATGAAAGTGCCTTGGCAATTGTCTGACAATGTGCTGTTTGATTAGCATTTGGGTCACAAAGTGGTGTGGTGTGCTGAACTTTTTAGAGAAATTATCAACCAACAGCAAGATACAAGATATAAATTCATGATGTTTTAATTCAGACTAGCAAAGGTCAGCATTTAATCTTAGATTAGATTTCTGAAGAAGCCAACGGGGCTTCCAGAAGATTAGTTTATTCTAGAAGGTAGGATTTAAACAGAAGAGTACCTTAGCAACTGTATATATTTACATGTGGATAAGGTCACCTTATCTTTGAGAAACAATTAATTTACTGATACTTCTGTATAATTAAAATGATTTATCTGCAGCTCAGGACCGGTGTTAAAATTTGCATGTGATAATTTTAAATGTAAGATAGACTGCCTTTTCCCTGAGGTGCTGAAAATAATTAAGCCATATGTTATGTGTTAGGAGAGAATTAATTTTTTACGAAAGATATTGTCTGTATGTTTTCATACAATATAGTATGATACCTGTTTCCTTTTCATTGTGTAGGCTAGTAGATCCCAACAGTGTCATGACCAAATCAACTTCTTTAATTTACGGAGGCTGAAAAATAGTAATTAGAGAATTACATTTGCTAAGGTATCTGGATACTTATCTGGATGTTTCTGTGCCTTGTTTTCCCTGCTGCACAGGCCTTTGGAAGTGCATCAAGGGGAAGTAGTGCTGAGGCTGAGTCCACTTAGCTTTGCTCTATCATCATTTGTAGCACCCTCAGAGATGGAGATTCTTTACAGGAGGGGTGGAAATTGCAAAGCCTGAAGAGGTCTGAGTAGGTGTAGTTGCTGCCTGGCTTCCCTCTCACACACTGGTTACAAAATGTTTCTCTTGCAGCAGAAGGAAAATTGGACCTAGGTAGATCCTGCAGCACCTGGGTAGCAGATTGCTGACACTGGAGGATCTGGCTTAGGGAGAGTGACTTTAGTTTCTCTTGGGAATCCTGTTACAACGTTTTTGTGAGTGTGTAGTTGTTGAAGTGGTGATGTGCTGTTACTGATATTTCTGCCATGGCGTCTCCTTTGCTTGTCATAATGGAGTGTAGGCTTGCTGATCTGTGCTAAGTATATCTCTTTGCGTTGCTTCTCTTTCTGGAGACAAGGTATTTAATGGCATCCCACAAAGGGAATCGTTTAGTTTGTCTAAGTGTGATTCAGCCTGAGGTGGGAGAACTGATTTACTTAAAGAATGGAGACTGCCTTTGCAGCTGTGGGTTTCTGCTTGCTAAAACTGTTTCAAAAAAATGTTCTTCTCTAGCTTTCCTCCCATGTATCTTTTTTTGCTGATTATTTTTTTGAAGTCAAATTCCTGGCTTCTTACTGGGTCTTCATTATATACAAAGTACTGTAAAGTGCTTTTGATAACTGCTGCAGTGAAAGAACAATCTTCCTGGATCATCAGGTCTTGTTTTCTAATACATAATACACAGTTGTAATAATCTGGCATTTTAAATCAATATGCTGTTTCTAGAAAAAAATCCATGTTACCTGAATGAAAACTTAACCTGTTTATATCTTCAACTATGTCACTGGATGGTTAGTGAGACAGCTACTGGGAAAAAAAATAAAATAATAATAATAAAAAAAATTATTCCTAATAGCAAAAGTCAATTTATGTGATGTCCATAAAGATGGGTGCTGGACCTGCAGCCACTGCAGTGAAGCCAACTACCAAATATTAACATATTAATCATGATTAATGTAATGCTGCAAAATATTATGATTACATTAAGGAATTGTTAATTTTGTCCCTTACCTGTCCTGATAGCTAAAAAAAAGTTTAGACAACAAAATTTAACTAAATACTTCATGCAGCCTTTAATATGGTTCTGGCAGTTTGTCACCAGTTTAGGTAAGCAAATTTTCCGTTTTGTTTCACAAACACCCTAATAATTTTTGATTTGTATTTTTGTTAAGATTCAAAATCCAAGTAAAATTGTTGATGTTCTTTTATTTGTCCTCTTTCAGGAGTAACGACTGTGTTGACAATGACAACACTGAGCATCAGTGCTCGAAATTCACTCCCCAAAGTAGCATATGCAACAGCTATGGATTGGTTTATTGCTGTTTGTTATGCATTTGTATTCTCTGCATTAATTGAATTTGCAACTGTAAATTATTTCACAAAACGAGGATGGGCCTGGGATGGAAAAAGTGTAGTGAATGATAAGGTAAGTCCTAAGGTAATAGCCCTATTTCAGTCAATTGGACTGAAACAGCTGTAATATATTGTTTTGATAAAATCAGCTATATATAAAAAAATACATGATGCTTTAAATCAAAAGAATATAGATGTATTTTCTGTCCTGAACAAAAATATATCTGCTTTGATGTAACTAATCTCACTTGGTCTCAATAATCCAGATTTAGTTATCAAATACACTGTTTTTTTATGTTGGGAACTGTCTGACTTGTTTCATGACTCCTCAGATGCAGCTGTTTATCTGGTTATTGAGAAAATTTAATCCAGACCATATTGGTTGGTCATTTTTTTATTGTTTAATCCAATTGAGTTGGAAATGAGAAAAAATATTACAGAAGGATATAATGTATATTAATTTTCTCCATAATTAAGGATCAGAAAAACAACTGAATGCTCATATATGTAAAAACTATTAATAACAAAATCTAGAAGTTTTGAACATTTTCAATATTCTGAAACTTATCCTAATGATATGGAGACATCAATTTTTAAACTAATTTAAATAATAGTTGTACAAAATTCTGAGTACTTCTTCACCTATGATGTACTGATGCTCTTGAGTGTGTAGAAACAGTCAGTCACACCTTAATTTTCTGGGATTGATAGTAGTGTAGGTGTGATAGCATGAAGAAATTTTAACCTGATAGAATGTCTGATTTAATGAACAAAATGAACTGGTGGTACACTTAAATTTGTGTCAAGCTTTACAGTTTATAATTTTAATAACACAGAACAAATGTTAAAGCTGACTTGTTTTGACTGACTTACTGTACTATATAATTTTTTTCCTATCCCAGTTTCTGATTCTACCGATGGATAATAATTTCTCCAAACAAAGAATTTCTGATTTCTGTGATTCTCCTTAAAATAGGATAAAATATTATTTTCTTCCTAGATGATAATAGTAGACTTGAAGCAAAGTTTCATTAACTGATGGTTTCTCAGCACTTTGAATGCATAAAGCACAATGCATAAAGAAGCAAAATGTTCAGTTAATGATAAAGGAGAATTAGAGGAATCAAGTACATTTTCTACAATTCCCTGTGGCTTACAGAAGAGCATGAAGTATCCATAGCTTCAAGATCTGTTCCCTCATGCTAGAATTAGATACCAAATCACTACAAGTTTATCTACATGTTGTGAGTGAAGCTTTTCAGACTGGTACATTGCCCTGGCATTGTAATAACATAGGGAGCCCTTCTAAACTCTCTAATCATCCTTTGGCTGTTCCTTTAAATGAATATAACAATGTTGTCTCATGATCTTAGGAGTGGCAGCTGTTTAACAGCTAGGTAGAATTCCTTCCCTAGGAATGTAAAAATCAGCCATTCCATTTTAAGATTAATATAACATTCACATGTCCAGTTCTCTATTTTCTTCAAACTGACTGAACAGAAAGCTAAACTTCTAACGTATTCATAGTTTTTCATACAAAAATATAGTTCATCTTTATTATGCAGGTCTCATTAATAGTATTACAGATACCTTTTAAAAACACACTATGTATGTCTGAAGGGAAGGAATGTTGGAGTGTTCTTCTTGTAATATTTGGTAATTTACTCTTATTTTTGCTGAATGCATTTAGGCACCTAAAGTCAGGCTTACTCCACCAAATAAAGTTAAATGTGTTTCCTCAGTGACAGACATCTTTCTTCATGTTATATGGAAATTCCCACGTACGTACTGACAACATGGAATTTGTCTCACAGGAAAGCAGGTGCAGGAACAAGCTACATATTTGATCAGCCCCTTTTCACACTGCAGTCAGTAAGGAGCAATACTGAATTCCCACCTGATCCCAGATTTTCTTTTTGGGTGACGCCGTCTCCTGAGACACAGTATTTGGAGTGCAACATCTAACCATGAAGATCTTATAAAGCTTTATAGACAGCCCTGATAAGTATCAAATTGGAGCTAATATTAAACCAAAACTGGAAATTGGGTAGGTGCCTCCCAGTGGAAGTACAAATTTGGAATGCACCTGTATGAGAAGTGTCTCAAGAATTCCCTCACTTGTGCCACTTCCATTAGATCAAAAATCAAACCAAGCCAATACACCGGCTGATGGTTTCTTTTATGAGACAGAGGTTCACTATTTCTTCATCTGTTTAATTCTGTATTTTGTGGGAGAAATGGACTGAATCTAATATTTATTTGCCTGCTTCTCAATTATATATGGAGAGCCTTGCTTCCTGAGAAACTGAAATCCTTCCATTCTTTCCTGTAGATTATTAGAAGGTCCTTAGTTTGAGATTCATAGAATCATAGAATCCTAGAATGGTATGAGTTGGAAGGGACCTTAAAGATCATCTGGTTTCAACCCCCTGCCATGAGCAGGGACACCCCCCACTA
>NW_010305504.1:0-14991 GCF_000700745.2 Antrostomus carolinensis | reverse complement strand
CTAATCTAAATCTCGGCTCTCCCAGTCTATAGCCATTACCTCTTATGCTATCACTGTAAAAATTCCCTCCCCAGCCTTCCTGTAGGCCCCTTCAGGTACTGGAAGGCATCTATAAGGTCTCCCCTAAGCCTTCTCTTCTCCAGGCTGAACAGCCCCAACTCTCTCAGTCCTCATAGGAGAGGTGCACCAGCCCTCTGATCATCCTCGTGGCCTCCTCTGGACTCACTCTGGTAGGTCCATGTCTTTCTTATGTTGGGAGGCCCAGAACTGGACACAGTTTGAACTGGATTGAACTGGATTGCTGCAAAACAGTGAATCAATTTATAGCATTACAGTTTTATTGTAGAGCTAGCCTGTGTACCTATATATATATATATATGTCTAAAACTCAAGCCTGTACTCATTATCTATACATCTCCCCATCTATCTATAGACATAGCCTCTCCGTTGGACTGCCATTGGCTGAACTTTAGCCATTTGAAAGCATACACAATCACATAAAAATACAGAATTGTTGAGGTTGGAAGGGACCTGTGGAAATTGTCAAATTTAACTCCCCTACTCCAAGCAGGGTCAGCTAGGAATGGTTGCTCAGGGTCTTGTCCAGGCATTTTTTTAATACCTCCATGGTTGGAGACTCCACAACCTCTCTGGGAAACCTGTTCTACTACTCAGTCATGCTCACAGTAAAGCAGGGGCTTTTTTTGTGTGTTTAAGTGGAATATTCTGTATTTCAATTTGCACCCATTGCCTGTTTGTCCTTCCGCTGGATATCACTGAGAAGAGTCTGGTCTAGTCTTCTTTACTCTGTCCCACCAGATTTTTATATACATTGATAAGGTCCCCTTTGAGCTTTCTCATCTCCTGGCTGAACAGACCCAGCTTTCTCATCATTTCATATTTCAGATGCTTCAGGCCTTAAATCATCTTTGTGATCTTTTACTGGACTTGCTCCATTATGTCCATGTCTCTCTTGAACTGGGGAGTCCAGAACTGGATCCAGCACTCTGGATGTTTCTCTCCAGAGGAGTGAGAGTGGAGGAGAATGATCACCTTCCTCAGCCTGCTGGCAACACTCTTTGTAATGCAGCCTAGGAGGCTGTTGGCCTTTGTTGCTGTGAGGGCACATTGCTGGCTTGTGTTCAACTTCGTGTCAACCAGGACCCCCTGAACTTTTTCTGAAAAGCTGCTGTACTAGTGTATTATTACTTCCCAGCTGCAGGACTTAAACTTCTCTTTGGTGAACTTCATTAAATTCTTGTCATTCCTTCCCACTTTTTGTATCTTAATCCCCATTTTCATCACTGTTATATATATTTTTAAACAATAGTTTCTGAAAAACAGAAATAATTCTTGGGCTAGTTCTCAGTTCACTTCTGCAACTACCAGGTTGGAGTCCTTCTTAATTGCCATCTCTCTCTGACCTCTGTGTGTTTGTGTCTATGTATATATACATGTAAACACACACATATTTCTCCAGAATCTCTTAAAAATGTAGACCATTACTGAAATTGCTTTATTTATTGGTTGTATTTTATGAGATGTTCAAATAGGAAAGATGCTAGATTAATATGGGAAAGATGGCCTAATTTTCATTTTATTACAATGCCGGGTAAACTTTTTTTTTTTTTCCAGTCCACTCATTCATTCCTTCTGGTTCTCTTAACAGACAAAATTTTAAAGGTCTTCCAAGGAGCCAGATACAAAGCAGCTAGCAAAAGACCAATTTTTTTCCAGATATCCTTACAATTGCAGTAACAGACCCTTCCTCATATAACTTCAGTAGGGCATTTGATGCTGCAAGAGTCCATGTTTTTTAGGGCATTCTTGTATTACCTGTACCTTCTTTCTCCATAAACTGCAAGTGTCTTTCTTTATATTTGAATTTATCAGTATGGTATTGGTATTTATTTTAACATACACATATTCATTTGTTTCTTTTATATTTGAAATTATGTTTTATTAAGTCTATTCTGGCAAATACACATTCAATATTTAACTTCATGCTATTTTCCAATAGAAAAAAGAAAAAGCATCTGTCATTAAGAAAAACAATGCCTATGCAGTGGCTGTTGCCAATTATGCTCCAAATATTACCAAGGACTCAGTGCTACCCACCATCTCCAAGAGTGCTACAACTGCAGAACCCAACAAGGCAAAACCAGAAGCAAAGCCACAGGAAGCAAAGAAGACATTCAACAGTGTTAGCAAAATTGACAGAATGTCTAGAATAGTGTTTCCAGTCTTATTTGGTACTTTTAATTTAGTGTACTGGGCTACATATTTAAACAGGGAGCCTGTCTTACTTGGCTTTGCGCCATCAACCTAAAAGCTGAATTGCACTGAGGACTTAAAGCATCATTCTAAACAGATAGGTTGTTCACTATGTACAGTACGACTAATAACTGCTAATCTGTGAACCATTATGTACAGAGTGTATATAGATGTCTTATCTGTGTATCTCCAAAGGAGGGGCACAGTGTTAATTCATGGGTCTGTAAACAGATAGCACCCATGGCAAATATAGCCAGCTCTTTAAAAGTTATACCCAGGGGAGTTCTGTTAAACTAGGATTCAAATATACAGAATTATATTCTCTCCATATGATGAAATGAAGCTATGATCCTACGTAATTATTTAGGAACAGTATTTTTTTAATTTAAAGTTAAAATATTTTTCTATAAAGTAACTAATTCTACTTTAATGAAAGAAACTGTCATTTAAAAAAGTGATTTTTTTAAAAAGGTGTAATTGTTTCATACAATAGCAGTACCCATGTACATAACAGAGTACGGAGGTCATACAGTTCTACTGTTCACAAACATTCTGGATACTAGTTAGACTGAAGAGGTACTAAAGACTACTATATGGCAAAAGCCACAAATTTCTTACTTCTGTCCTGTTTAAAGTTATTAATAAACTCTTCTAATTGATTTAGGGAAAAAGCAGGTGTAAGTCAAATTTCCAATAGCAACCAAGTTTCGCTAGTGAAACTCTCATTCTTTTCACTGTTTTATTTATTTGATGTTGCTAAGCCAGGTTGTCTGGTTCAGCAAAGTTGTATTTCTTTGGTTTTTTATTTTGTTCTTAATTGGATTATTGTCAGGTTCATAAAAGCACTCAGAAATTTTTCAGGTTAAGTATATCAGTAATATAATACACTCTTTTTCCTTACTTAATGTTATCCTAAAATCTGCCATTAAAATATTTACCTTTATTTATCCTAGAAAGCATTGTTTTCAAAGGAAACAAGAATCATGATTTAAGTTCAGGAAATTGTCCCTATAATAAAATTTACTGCTGCTTTTGTAAATTGCAACTTTACATTTCGCTGACATAACTTTACAACAACTTTGTATACTAGAAATGGTTTTGCTAAGATTTGAATGTTATTTTTTTAATAAAAGGTCATACATCATCAGTAGATATCAACTGTATTTCATATACACAAATGTAACAAAATTGGAGCTGCCATTTGCAATTTTATATGAACATTTATTATGGATCAGTAAAATTGTTTTTTCATCTGAGCCTTTGCAAAGATTCTTTACACCCCTAAAAGCCTGGTAAATCACACCATAAGTAATAATTGTGTACTGTATTTAGATTTTAGTATACTTGTCCAATCAAAAATATTTTGATTCACACATACATTAGCAGTTATTAGTTGACCTTTAAAAAAGATACACCTTTATGATGATGTCTTCTAGTAGAGACATATGTAGTCGTATAGTGTCATTTATTGCAGTTTTGTACAGTACTTGAGTATAGTGCATAAAATAGGTATGTTCAGAGTTTAACAAAGTTGTACAAATATTTCTAAAATCAAATAAAAGAGTATCTTAAGACATGGAAATGTGCTAAAAACAAAAAAGAGAAACATTGCTTTCATTTGCTGTCTTATTTTCTTGCTTTTTCTTTGCTTTTAATGTGATTGTTTTGTATTTGTGTGACAGTATAGATGCCAAGGTCACAAATGCATATTATGAGTAGAATTAATAGTTAAGACAGAGTTGATATCAGTAAAATGAAGACATTTTGTAAGTTATAAATGAAAGGGAAAGCATGGAAAAGGTGTGTATCCTTTGAAGTCCCTTTAATTAAACTGTCAGATTAAACCTTTCTCATCATCAGAAGTTAAAAAATGAGCACTTTACTCAGAACATGAAAATAAAAATATCTTTATTTTCATATATATTTATATATAAATGTTGATCTTCCATGTAACATGGAAACGTGTGCAATAGTGTGATTATGAGCATAAGGCTGGAAGGCAAGCAATAAAAAAAGTGGTTTTTTTCATGGTATAGTTATACATTTTTAAAATGTTTAATTTGTAAAGTATAAAATAACCCTTTAATGTCACATTGTCCAGGTATGAATAAATATATAAATATGTACATATGTACAAATAATTGTAAATATTAGAAATGTAGAAAAATCCCTTCACTTTAAACTCTGTTTTTGGCAAAGGGCTCTGACTGTATAGTTTAATGGAGGCACATGCTAAACTGCTCTTGAACTTGAGTAGCTTGATTATGTTTTCTGTAGCTGAGGTCTCCTTCCTGTGACCTAGTCAGAGTTCTTAGCTTCTGTTCACATCGGCAAGATTTAGGGACTCTCCATACCTCACTGGACTGGGGTGTGACAAACAGAGGTTTGCATTTCACCCTTGGTCACATACCAGGTACTCCAAACCCTTCACAATGTATAAACAATGTTGAATATTGCTCCATGCACAAAACTGTATAGTCAGAACTCTTCCCCACTACAAATATGAGTGTGCTCAGAGGCATGTTGGATTACCTGATAAGGAAGGATTTTGCCTCCTTATCCAAGAATGGGACCCCTCAAAGTTTTTTAACAGTACAAGTCTTCTCCAACAAGACTTCTTCTCTGGAAGATAGCATCTGTGTAATTCAGAGCTGCATGCAAAAAGCGTATCTTTAGTTTGCACAAGAAGCCTGATGCTGTCTCATGTTAGTCAGCTCTGCTGCTACTGCTTTTATTGGCTATGATTATTTTTTCATTCACTGATCATTTGCTTGTGTTATGATTAGAATCAGTCAGACAAAAAACACCCAGGTGTTTATCACGTGCTAAAGATACATTTATTGCATGCTAATATAGAAAAATAGGCATACTATATAAATTCACTCAGCGAAAAAATAATACATTTAAAATATCCACATGCAGTTATTGTGGGCATCAGCAAGGCTTTTGAGCGCGTACGCTCCAGAAAAGTTTCACTGTTACTTTTCGTTCAATTGGTTTGTGTTAAAGCAAGCTCCTTCTGTGGGAGGAAGGAATCTGCTTTATTGTTACACTACTGAAACATTTATAGTAAGTAAACTGACTATACATAAGTAGTGAATTTGTAAGACTTAACAACTGGATAAGTGAATTTGAATGTAAACATTTAAGTGAATGCAAGCATTGTGCAAGGAACATCAGAATACAAGAGTCAGGTCTTCTTTCCACTTAGCAGTATAGAACCTGTGTCTGGGATTTAAAAGCTGATGTCACAAATTTATGTGCCAAATACCTAGAAGTTTCATTTAATCTGAGTAAAACATGCTGGTTTTAAATACTTAAAGCTGGCAGAGAGAGCATAAGTGAGCAAATGCAGGTCACTTTGCTATCAAAGACTTGCACATGGAATCTACCAGTGAAATTTTTGGTTGACATATTAATCTAATTTATTTTTCCCATTATTCATGGGTCAGGGTGTCATATTTTATGTGATTTAAGAAGTGAATACAATAAATACAATGATATAACATCGTGGTAAATTTGGAACTGGTATTGCCATAATTCTGAATGATGTTTATGAAATAGGTTTCCAGTGTTGTACTGGGACACGTACTTCTGGATGCATGTGGTCAGTAATTTAGCAGTAATTTATAAATCAGCATGAAGAATATAGAGATCAGCAGGGTTTATCAGCCAGGGTTGTCTGCTGGAGAGCTCTTAACAGATTGCTTTCAAAAGAGCAGCTTCCAAACTTCTCAGTTATGTTGTAGCCAATGAAATTACCTTCACCTTCTATATCTGGGTTAACTCAACTTGTAACTGCTGCATCTTTAAAAAAGTTATTATGGTAGATGTTCTAAGAGAAGAGCTTTAGCTTGGGAGACTACTCATACCACTGAACACTATGTTAAATTAAGGAGCTGGTCTGCTTGTATAGTCACAGGAGAGAGCATGAAAGAGCTTCACTAGACACCAAACAGGAGCCTTACTGAATTACCCTCTCTTCCCAGTGATTATAGATAACATATGGGGGCATGAGAATTTTCAAAAGTGGGGTGACCATAAACTGTCTGTGTAAAAGCAACCAGAAGCAGCTGAAAGGAGGTAGGGATGTATGGAGGAGGACAGGGGGAAAGAGAAGAAGCAAATGGCTTTGTTACTGTGTCAGTGGATTGTGAGATTATTGAGGAAGAAGCCATTGAAGGAGGTAATGTACATTTTTGTTTCAGCTTCAGTTCTGAGCCTTCATTACCATATGTGAGTTCTGGGAAAGTAACTTTTAGAGCATATGAAATTGAAAATCTTCTTGTATAATTCTGCTGAACTTGAGGGACATGAGTTGTGCCTTTGAAACTGAGAGGCTTCTGCTGACTGCTTTGTGAAAATCATGCAATGTTGTGTGCTTCCTGCCCTATGGGACATCCGGGGTGGAGGGGGAAAAGAAGCTTCATGAATTAAGTAGAACTTTGCTAATTCTAGATTTTGTTTCCTAAAGAGGTATGGTGTTGACTTAAGCACAGATAGTAAGCATCCATCTTCCATACCTCATATTCCTATTCTGAAAGCTTAGTGCACAAGTGCACAAGTTTTTGCCTTAGCCTTTCGCAAAATAGATGTCTATGCTTCTGAACATTTTCATTCCTAACAAATTTGCATGAAACATGATTTCAGTATGGTTATGAGGCTATCATCAGTTTATGCCTGATTATGTGTAGACATGTAGTGCTAAAATTTAGAAAGTGATGCAATGGATTTTAAAGCAGAGGAAGAAAACATTAAAAATGAGACAAGTTAAATAGCTTCATTTAAAAAACGCAGGGCATGATAAATGTACAAATGTCTAAACACATCTAAATAGAATCCGAGTGTGGTGTAATTTGATGTCATATACAAAGTTTTTGTTTTAAAGACTCTGAAACATTAAAGTAATTAAGTGAATTTATATGAAAGTCAGCTCATGCTTCAGCCTCCAGTAAAAGGAATGGTTCTTTAGAAAGCAGAGCTTTAGGATTCCTTCCACCTCTTCCCAGCGACAGTGTACATTCTGCTAGAATGCTGTCAGTTTGCAATATAACTTTCAGTTATATGCCTTTAACAGTACCTTCTCTTGATTTTCTTTTAGTCAATGAAATCTCCTTCACCTCATTTCTGTAGATAATCCAAACTCCCTAACAACCATAACTTTTAATTCTGTTCTGAATCCAATTGTTAATGCCAGCCATCTGAGAATCAGTGAGGGACTTAATCACTTTAGACCTTTAGCAGTAGAAGCTAAAGGCGCACAATTTTGTTTCAGTGAATGGCAGATGTTAATGACATAAAAAGTTTGTTTTCCTCTACTTTAAACCATTTAATATTCTAGATTCAGATCTCTCTAGGTGAATCCTTGAACTCATGTTTTGGAGTCTCTGATTACATCTTACTGGAAGAGGCTAAACTTTGAAGGCTTGATGTCTCTGACTGAGATTAGGGCAAAATTTGCAGTGAATTTAAAATAAAACTGATTTGCATCCTCAGGATATTTGTCTACATCACTGAAGTCGGTAAGGATTTTTTTACAGAAGAGGAGTTTTACTGGAGAGTTCACCTGGGCTCTCCTTTGGAGAGAGGTGCTTCATTCTTTAACCCATAAAAATAAGCCCTTAAAAGAAAAGCCAGCCATACTGAAATACAGGACTTGATGTCTGTTTCATTCCTGGTTTCATTCATAATAATGCCTTTTAAGAATATTATGAAAGTATTATGAGTTAGAAGTAGGTGGTAACACTCACAAAAAGGGATTTGGAGGATGTTTTTAAATATGCAAGATGATTTATACCCTTCCTCTAGTGTTGGTGTCTACATAAATATATACGAATATATTTTTATTGTTGGATGATTTAAAAGTTATATTTTGCTTTCAAATTTTAATTCCTTATATAATGTTGTGAATACTTCACTTTATTAGGTGTCCTGGAGCATATCTTTATACATTCAAGGTTTTTAATGATTGCACTGAGTGCTTTCATTCATCTGATATTAAAAGAGGTGAGCTTCAACAGGTTGAAGTGTTACATTTGTTTTCCAGTACTTCATCCATCTATCTATGCTGTTGAGGATGGATGGAAATAGAGAATAGATCAAGATATTGCTTTGATCAACTGCTTTTGATATACTTTATTAGATGTTCATTTTGGCTGAATTTATCAGTTTATAGGGTACTGTAGCTTAGCATTAGCACGGAATGCAATGTAGTACTTTACATCTACTAGAATACATATGTACAATATGCATCATATCTATAAACTGTTAAAAAATCAGTTCCTAAACAGCACCCCTTCACCCTCGCCTCTCCAAATAGTCACTTTATTAGGAAATATTTCAAGGCACTTTAATTTTAATGGAAGTAATTACACTAAATCTTCTTGTACTTGATTTATAAAAAAAATAGTAAAAATAATGTGAAGTCTGATTCAGATATTGTTAGAAATTTCTCAGCTGGGCTGGAGTCAGAGAGCATTTATGCATTGGATGACAAATCTATTTTAGTGAGTCATTTAGGTGTGAAATTGTGTGAGAGTTTGAAAATAGATGCTTACATTATATTAATAAGAAATAAGGAAACAGGAAGAATGGAACCAATAATTTTAAAGAAAATTGAACACCAATCAAATATGCACAGTAAGAAACTGCATGATAAATGTAGGTATACTTAACCTTGAACATCAACGTCATATAAAATCTTCTGGGTGACAGTTCACTTATTTAGTAGGTTTCATAGTTATAAATAATTAAAGAGGATGATAATATTCTGTAATTTGTGACCTTGTTTTAACTGGAAAAAGTTGTTACTTTTCTAAAATGTAAAAGAAATTTGATTTTTGTTTGACTGTGTCACTGCTTGCTGTTGAAGACTATTTATTAACCACATGCAAAATACTGCTTAACATTATCTTTTTGTACTTCTTATTAAAGTTAATTTAAATATAGCACACTTTGTATTTTTTGTTTTTAATGCTTTGACAGCACAAATGTTTAATTCCCCTCATGGCTTTTCTCTCAGGATTTGTGTGTGGGTTTTTTGTTTGTTTTTGTTTGCTTGTTTTTAAGCAACCCATTACAGCCTCTATGAAGGTGCTTTTTTATTAAGGATAGAATTTCCCAAAGGAAGCAAACAATATATTGGAAAGAAAATATTCCTTAGCTTGGTGAGAGTTTAACAAGGTTTTCTGTTTATGTAATGAGAATGTCCTCAGGTATTTCTATTGCACATGGCAATGATGTTTCATGTTTTCAGAAGGTTATAAAACATATTGCTGCAGGTTATACAGTAACCACCAGTTGATGTGGAACATAAGAAACCTTCTACTAGACAGCTTGGATAATCAATGGGAGTAGATGGGGTAACAAATTTTACTGGAAAACAATCCCAAATGTACATACTGTTAGTAGGGTGTGGATTTGGGGTTTTTTGTTTGTTTTAAAATGAGTATTCTGAGTTCCAAGTCTTTCAGTGGAAAGGCTATATATAATTCGAGGATGGCCCTTTGTTTTCCTGTATAGCTGCAGCTTCTCATGACAAACACATGAATGTTCTTCATGGAACATGGAAGTAATTTTACTTATCAGAAAGGAACTGGGGCTCCTTGTAAATGGGTTGGGGCTATGTAATGCTCTCCCGTAATACCTGGGAATGCCAGGACAAATGCCAGTGTGTGAGCAATTTATATTGCGAATAAATAAATGTAGTAGAGGTGCAATAAATTACATTGGAAAGGTTCTCTGGAGGTCATCCTGACAAATCCTGTGCTCAAAGCACAGCCATATTTCGTGAAGTTGTGTGAGGCCTTGTCCAGTCAAGTGTTGGGCATCTCCAAGGGCAGAGATCACACAACGTCCCTGGATTCCTGCTCCCCTGTCACCACGCTCATGGCATAAAAACATCTCTTTGTATTTGACTGGAATTTCCCATGTTGCAAATTATGCCTATTGCTTCTTGCTCTGTTGCTTTGGACTTCTGAGATGAGTATTCCTATGTATGTATTCCAAGCTATAGCTGTAAGTGGTGTGGCTTTATTGGTAATTTAGATTGAAAACGCTAACATGTGGGCCCAGGCTTCACCACAAGGCTGGCTTTCCTAGAGTTTTCCTTGCAAGATCACTGCTTATAACCTACCTGCTTGTACCCCAAAAGAGATATTTGGACTAGTGGATAACTCTACCTGCCTCTGTGAATCAGATCAATATCCTTGTATGATGACTTCTGTCAATTAACAAGATGCAGTAGACGAGCCTTGCTATCGCATATCCTCATCTAATCAAATGGGGTGATTTCGCACTTGCTTTCCCACAGTAAATTTTCAGGTAATGAGGTGATACAAAATACATATTATATCAGGTGAGGAAAACCCTCCCTTTTATGCATTGACTACCATTGGTCATGAGGTAAAGGTTGCAATGTGGCTGATGGACTTAAATTTTTTATTACAAATGCATGTAGGTACTTGACTATAGAGTGCTGTAGATCAGGTAGCTGCAACCCTCAGCTCGAACAGCAGCCTACCTCTGTGCTGGAACCAATGCGTGATGCTTTGTAGCTGGATATCTGCCCTGTCAGCCTTGGAGCCTCTTGCATGAAGAGCCCTGTAGGAGCAGGATTCCTCCCTTCATAGAAAATGTATGGAGGATTTGCAGGCAGGCAGTGCTCCAACAGTGCGCTCTTCCCTTGGGGAAAGGGTCCTGTAGCACATACACAGCCTTCCAGTCTGGAAAGCTCTCTGCTTCGGTGCCAGCACCTCGCTGCGGAAAGACGGGAACCTGTAAATCCAGGGCTGGGTAATTGCAGTTGTCATCCCAAGATGATGTATCACAGCTCCAAGTTTGTGCTTTGTATTCTGTCAGCTGCTGGCAGGACAGGCTACACTGGTTCAGAAACACATCTGTAAATCCTCTCGCTTCTTGTGGCCCTTGGCTAAGGCCTCTCTATGAGCTCCGTGGCATACTATGTGGAGTTCAAGGTACTGTGTTACTTGTAGTTTGAATTGTATTAGATGGTTAATTTTGAATTTCAGGCTTGTAAACTCTGAGTGTTAAAGGTACCAACAAATATATTGCTTGGTGTTGGAACATGTGTCAGAGAATACAGCCTCCTTCTAACTACCATACCAGTCTCCTGGATTTGAAGGAAATAAAAGTGTGAGGAGTAAAAAAATATCAAAGTTCATTTATGCTTTTCAGGTCAAATTTCTGTTTATAGCATATCTTTAACTGTATCCTGCACTATGATGTACACTCCATCTGCAGATTGGTGCAGGCTGAGTGAGGGCATTGCCTTTCTGCTAGTGGCCTAGCTTTTTTTCTGGATTACTTTGTGATAGCTCAAGTTAGTTGGTGTGGGGGGTTTTTTTGTTTGTTTGGGGGGTTTTTTTTGGTAGCAAACCTTATACAATTTGTCTAGTCTTGATCGTGAAGTCCCAAAGAGCATGTATTACTGCATTAGAGACTGATGTTGAAGTACAACATTCTCAGTGAACTCCAGTCTTACTACAACACTATTGCCAACATTGTTCCCAGGGAAAAGCCTATGAACAGCCCACAAGTACAAAGCATATTGAGATATATATTGGGCAATGTGGGGCCTTATTGCCACTTCAGAGGGTGCCATTTATTTGCCACTGCTCCAAAACAAACAGCAGTGCTGAGAGTTTGTCCTACTCCACAGAACACGGGATTCACACTAGGATGGTGCCAGCAAGAGAACACACTGACAGGTGTGTACTTGGTGCCACTTGAGCATTGCTCCCTGGTTTTCTCTAGAGATGTAAATCAGTAGCTGTTGAGTGTTGTCAGACAGGCTCCAATCTCAGCTGTATGACCAGTACATTTCTTAGGTATCTATTCAGAATATTTGCTTAAGACATTTATTGATTTATTAGGACATTGCAAATAACACTTCCTGGAGCCACTAGATTAATTTGACTTCCTTTTCATTTCTTTCCTTGCAGAGACAATGCTGTGATATAGAGCAAGGCAACATCCTAATGCCAAGATAAAAATAAGGACAAAGTTGCTGGTGAAGAAGCAGTCTGTCCTGCTTGTCTCGTTATACATTTCCTTCATGGATGCAAAAATATATGCAGACACAATATGCTAGGAGGGCAAAATATGCTTGTAATGCTCTCTTATTAGAAACTGTCCAAAGATTCCTATTGTGCCATTGGAAAGTGTTTGTTTTGTTTTGTTCAGTTAGAATACTTTTTCCCCTGAATATTTCACCAGCATTAAAGAACATTTTTATGCTCTTATGGAATACTCAGGGATTAATAGCAATGCAGAAAATTGTCTACAACATAGTACATTTTTTCAGGAAACTTAATCCAAATATCAGGTTCTAATAGATGAGGATTTGGTTTTCAACAGTATGCTTTATGTACAGATGTGAAGTAAACAGGGAGCCTGAGTAATATTTGCAGACTTGACAAAACACATAGGAGAAGAGAAGCATTTAACTAGACACAGCATTGAAAAAAATTTGAATAGTTGTCCTTTGCATTTGTGGTGGATAGGAGCCATAGTAAAAGTGAAAAATGAATATTCAGAACATTTTACACATTGAAAGCAACTCTGCTTTCAATTTTTTTTTGCAGATCTTTTTAGAGCCTGGTGTTAATTATTAAAGAGGAAGGAATTTAATATCTCTTCCACTTTCCAAAGACTAATATAATTTTTTGCTAATACTGGACATAAGTGGTAACTGCAAAGAATGTGACTGAGTTTTATGAAAATTACTGTTTTGTACAGAGCCACTTATTTAAGTGCTGCCTTCCTCAACCTACCCCCTCAAGTCAATTGTCAGTGTATTGGGATAGGGGAATTTTCGTTGCCAGTTCTAAGTCACGGCTTGGCATATCGCTCTTAAACCTCTCTGATGGTACATATTTTCCTTCAAAATTCCTTTCTGCTCTTCCTTTCTATCACAGCCACCTGACACTAAACAGGTTAGTGTTTGCAGAAATGACAGTGATGGGAGTTTACTTCATGCTGTATTATATTCAACTGCTCTTACTCTGCGCTGTGCATGGTGGTCAATGTTTCTATTTTTAGAAAGAGAAGTCTGACAGAATTAATATGCTAGAACAAGTGTCCAGTAATGGGCCAGTGACTAAGTGGTACTGAGAATATCAAAGACTAGACCCACCTGGTCACCTTGACAGTTACAAAAGCTGAGTAATATTCATACCTCACACTATGAGAGAGCATTATTAAAAAACAAAACAAAACAAAAAACAAACAAACAAAAAAGTGGAAACCACTGAAGCAATAGAAGAGGCTTCTGGAGTGCATTGATGACAGCTTCCTGACAGCGGTGATGGAGGAGCCAGCCAGGGGAGATGCACTGCTGTACTTCTGTACTTCATACTTGCACACAAGGATGGACTGGCTGGAGATGTACAAGCCTTAGGTACGCTGACCATGAGATGGTGGTGTTCAGGATCCTGAGAGGAGGGAACAAGGCAAAAAGCAGGATTGTATCCCTGGACTTCAGGAGAGCAGATTGGCCCTGACTCTGATCTCCTCATAGTGCTAACTACATTCTCAGCCACAGACTGCTGAGGGATATGCTTGAAAGAGTCCCTTGGTAGATGGTCCCTGAGAGAAAAGGGGTCCGGGACATCCGGACCGGTTGATTTTCAAGGATCTCCTCCTCCAAGCTCAAGAAAAGCCAAAGTCAGCATACAACAAGTCAAGACAAGATGGCAGGAAACCTGCATGGGTGAACAAGTTGGTTCTGGCTAAACTCAAATATAAAAAGGAAGCATATAAAAAGGAGGTGGAAGCAGGGCCAGGTGACCTGGAAGGAATATAGAGACACCATCTGAGTGTGCAGAGATAGTAATGAGAAAACAAAATAACACCTGGACTCGAATCTAATGATGGACATGAAAGGCAAAATGAAGGACTTCTATAGGTATCAGAAGCAAAAAGACGAACAGGGAATACATGGGCCCACTGTTGAATGGGGTAAGGACCTTGGTGACCAAGGACACAGATAATGCTGAGGAACTTGATGCCTTCTTTGCCTTGGTCTTTGTTGGTAAGACACACCTTCAGGAATCTCAGGCACCTGAGTCCAGTGTGAAAGTTGAGCAAGGAAGACAGCCTTAATGGAAGATTAGGACGGGACATTTAAACAAACAAGACATACACAACTCCACAGGTTCTGATGAGATGTACCCACAAGTGCTGAAGGATCTGCTTGATGTCACTGTGAGGCCACTCTCAATTACCTTTGAAAAAATCAAAGTGATTTCAAGTAGTTCCTGTGGACTGGAGGAAAGCAAATCACAGTATCACAGAATGGCAGGGGTTGGAAGGGACCTCTGGAGATCATCTAGTCCAAGCCCCCTGCCAAAGCACATTCACCTAGAGCAGGTTGCACAGGAAAGCATCCAGGAGTGTTTTGAATATCTCCAGAGAAGGAGACTCCACAGCCTCTCTGGGCAGCCTGTTCCAGTGCTCCATCACCTTCACAGTAAAGAAGTGTTTCCTCATGTTTAAGCAGATCCTCCTGTGTTCCAGCTTGTGCCTGTTGCCCCTTGTCCTATTGCTGGCCACCACTGAAAAGAGTCTGGCCTCATCCTCTTGACACCTGCCCTTTAGATATTTATAAACATTAATAAGGTCTCCTCTCAGTCTTCTCTTCTCAAGGCTAAACAGGCCAAGCTCTGTCAGTCTTTCCTTGTAAGAAAGATGCTCCAG
>NW_010305503.1:0-3000 GCF_000700745.2 Antrostomus carolinensis | reverse complement strand
CAGAGAAGCCTGTGCATGAGGGTTACCCCAGGTAACTCCTTAAGTCACTAACCCAAAGTGCAATTATCCACAAAAAAGCATCTCCACTTGCTCAGCTAATGTTCTTTTCCCCCCACAAAGCCAGAAGAAAAGCTTAACTTGACAGGAACAGCCATTTGCACCTGATGGGTAAGAACATGACCAAGGTGGCAGCAGGACCATCTGCATTACAGCATTTTCCTTTTCTGTTTCACGCAAGACACCAGCCTTTTACTTGCCCTGTTGCTGCCCCTTAATCTAATCTCATTCAGTTTGTTAAACTGCCAGTCAGTGTGCTGTAACGTCGCTGATCTGACTCTGCTGTGACAATTTCAATCAATAGCTCTTTCTTTCGAGTGGGGACTGTGATCTATAAGCTGAACTGCAAACAGCCACGGTTTCGAGATGAGCCATCAAATGGGAGACAGGGAAAGCACAGCTCACTGTCCTGCAGCCATCTCCAAGCAGGAAATCAAAGCAGCAGCTTTGGCATCTTAGAGAACACAAGACTTGGGTTCAGGGGCATAAGTGAATGAAGGATGTCCATGTCACCCACCAAGCTAAGGGACAGCCCGAGCCAGTTCTGCTCTCAGATGTACATGTGCAGTTCACCCTGGTATCTGTCTGCATCTCAAATGTTACCTCCAAAATTATTCAGTCCTTTCTCCTTCCCAGTAATAAACTGCCAGGCAGCCTAAGGCAGCAGCAGCAAAGGGTAAAACTTCAACTGAGGCAGCAAAACAGCTCCAAAGTCAGCAGCTGCTGAGGGTGAGGGAGAAGCTCGAGCACACCTCGCCTGCCGCAGCACTGTGCCCATCAGACAGGCTCAACATCGCGGGGTTGAAGAGTCTGAAGAGCCCTTGTCGACATGGCTGATGGAGCAGGATCTCAGGACCTGCCTCCTTGAAAGTGTCTGTGGTAGCAGCAGCTACCCTGAGAAGTGAAGGTGCTCACCATGGGGTAACTCAACCCAGGAAAGACAGCAGGAGGGGACTAGGGAGCTGCAGAGTCCATCTTTACTGCAGGAAAAGAAACCATCCCTGAACCACCTCAGATTATTGCTCTGTTTATTGTTCTGCCACAATATTTGCAGAGATCGCAGTGAAACAGGACAAGATTTATTCCCTGAGCCCATAAATAAGGACACAGAGGCAACGGAGAGGCAGATATCCCTCTGCAAGCACCCTGGGTACACCACAAGCTGCTCAGGGGAGGTAGGGGAGGGCATTACACCGGGAGAGCAGCACCCAGAGCTCTGCAGGTCAGTCTCGGCTACAAGTATGCAAACCCCATCATTTATACACCAGTCCCACCCAACAAAGGTGGTTTCCTCTCTGCAGAGGTGGAAAGTGGATTTCCATTGTGGAATCACAGAAAGCTGCCCTGGGAATCTCCCACTTTGAGGTTCCATTTATCAGCCTGGGCACAGAAACTGGAGTAAACCAGCTGGAAAAGCAGCAAGAGGGCAATACAGCCTGGGTTAACCAGCCCCAGAAGTTCAACCAGCCCCAGAAGTTCAACCCACCTAGCACAGAGAAGCACAAACCTCCTCCAAACCCTGTGTTCCTGCCCTGATCCCCCCTCCAGTGTGGAGCACATCCCACCCAGCCTCAGCACGCAAGCCCTTCCCAGCTGCATCATCCCTGCTCTCCTCCTGCCAGGCAGCTTGTCACGCTATGCGGCCTCTGTGAATTAAACAGCCTTTTTCTGCAGCTGACCTCCAAAGATGCTCTGCAACACTACAGAGTCCACAGGCTCTGCAGGTACATGATTCTTACAAATATATTTTTGTGCAACGACTCAGCTGGTTTGACCCCCAGCAGGTGTGAACTTCACCTCATCACGAGCAGTTTGAGGACAGACCTCACACCCTAGTCTCTGTCGTTAACAGGAGCTGGACACAAAGCAAACGCAGACACAACAGGGAGATTGTAGGGAACCCCATGCCCTTTCAGGAGCAAACAGCCACAAGGTTCTCTTCATTTCCTAGAGCTCTAAAAGATAGACTTTCAGCTAAATACCTTCCACAAAATAAAGGGAGAACTGATAAAAATGATCCAGACTAATTCTGCTCAAACATCTAGGAGACCTCTCTGTTTTACAGAGGGGTGTCCCAGCTAAAACTGCACTCAGAGCCCGGCTCTTCTTGCCGCTTTGTGATGGAGTATCTTGCTTTCTGTCTCAGATCATGATATGGAAATGCTGTATATCAAACTCAAATCACAGGTTGCTACAGACCACTTATTTTTGTTGGAAACAGCCCCACAGATACTTACCATCTCTGCCCAGAAGGGTGCAGGGATGACAGTCTGAAGAGGCAAAGAGTTTGAGAAGCATCTTGTAGAACTTGGATACTGCCGAAATTTAACTGATTCGGATGCACGTAGACAATTGGTCCTTGTCCAACACTCACTAAGTGGATTATCTGCTCCAGGAAGCAGGTAGGAAAGAAAAAAAAAAAAAAAAAAAAAAAGATAGTCTAAAAAGAGTAGATAGCTCTAGGGTACTCCTAGAGTGGGGATAACTATGGGTGTTTGAAGTTTTCAGTGTTGGAACACTGATGCAGAACGCCTGGAGCAAGTGTGGGATCTGGAGTGGTCCCACTGGAAAGCCACCAGCTCTCTTTATCCAGAGGACAAAGAAACCCAGTTTCCCATCTTGCTTTTTTTCATGCCTGCATTCACACCACCTCCGCCCCATTAGCTCACCTTCCTCTACCCCGTGCCTGCTCCCAGCCCTCTTACTGCTCAATCTTGCCCAAACCACCCTCCCCAACTTCTGCTGCTACCCAGCCACACCTGGATAATAACTTCTTCAACATTCCCAAAGCTACATCTGTGAAAACCAGAACAAGTCAGAAGCAAAGCAGGCTCTTCAGAGTACAGAGCATGCAATCAAGTTGCCTCTGATTTATGCTTATTTATATTCCTGGTATTCTGTGAATAACAGACATTAATTAATTAATTACATCATACAAGCAGT
>NW_010305502.1:2148-6117 GCF_000700745.2 Antrostomus carolinensis | reverse complement strand
CCTCCAATCCTCAGGCACCTCTCCCGTTTCTAACCTTCTAACTTTCAGGAAAAGGCTGGAAGTCAAGGGATCAGACAGTATCCCTGGTGAACACATGTGTCATCTTCTCAGTTTGAGTCTGACCTTTGTGTCACAAGGCCAGTAGAACACAAAAAAAGAAGAAGCTTGACAGTTACCCAGTAGTCAGGAGAATCTCTTTGATTGAGAAAGCAAGACAGTAGTGCCAGGTCAGTATGGCAGTCATTCGTATTCTTCATCAGACATTTATGGCTGAAATCTAACACCATCTCAAAGCATAACACTGTAATTTTCCTTTATTCTATGACTTCTTCAGGCCTGGCTGACCCATATATTATTTTCCAGAATGTGTTTTTTTCACAGTCTACTGATGTTTGGCAGATTAGATTGTTCTAGGTTGTGTGTCTTTTACTTCTCAGGAGGATGAGAACTTGGATAATTCACATACAGAATTGAGAGTTCTAACAATAAAATTATAAAGCAGATGAATCCTCTACTTGAACAGACATAAATGTTCAGAAGAGGAGCAGGAAAGGTGGATTCTGAGTAAGGAGTGGCAATGTATGATAGTGAGGATTCTTATGACATTCATATCATGACTTAAGACTCATAACCCGTTGCCTCTCTGGAATGATAACTGGAGGCTGGATACCCCAGAATATCTTGGAAACCCCCCACCCTGCAGCTGGGTTCAACTGTCCAAACACAAGTGTCTAGTATGATTTTAGGTGTCGGGTACTGCTTGAACCAGAGGGGTGTATGTCTCCCTTAAGCTGCCTTTAATATCCACAATGCCCATACAAATGTTTCAAAAGCTACAGGGCTTCTCATATTAAATGCATCCTTCCTCTAGTAATGGGGAAGCTGAATTGGTATTTAGGCTCTATTGACTGTATTGACCTGTTCTCCACTGATTGTAATGGGAGCCTAGTCATTAGCTCACATGTTGCTGACTAAATCTAGCTAAATCTAGTGCTTAATTTAGAAGAATATTATTGCCCTCAGGGGGCTTTTAAATTCTCTGTGCAATCAATGGAAAGATGTTAGTACTTAACTTACAGAGAACTGGCTGGGTCTAGCTGGGCTTCAGAGGTGCATCCCTTTTTCTTTAGGTTACAGAAAGAACCTAGACAGCTATAACAGGCAGAGTTGGATTGCCCTGCAGAGTTCTGTGCTTGAAATATTGGCAAGAGAGTGTTTTAGTTAGAATTCTAAATTAGAGTGGATTCTATCTGTCTTCAGAAACCATAACTAATTCTTGCTTGATTTAAGAACCTAATTACTAAAAACAGAGCTCTGAAAATGTTTTCCTAACACACAGTTCTTGAGAAGAGCAGGAAATAAAGTGGTTAGGTCCAAGGAGACACTGACTAAGAAGTTGAGCATACATGCTGATCAATTCCAGTTTCTTTTTTATACTGTGAGTTCCTTCAGACATCATCTCTTGCAATTTCCTGAGTCAACAGCCTAGGGACATAATACAATAAATCATTGAATTGATGATGCGAGGAAACACTAGCTTGTTGCTGTTCTTAAAATTGGATTCTGAGAACCAGATTTTAAAAACTATTTCAACTCCTAAGGATCTGGTCCACAAAAGGACATAGATTTTTTTGATGGTCAACATTGCATTATGTAAGGTTTAGATGCCTGTTTCCTAAGGTTGACTGCATAACTTGAACAAGACACATCTGCGTATAGAATGCATGCAAAGAAATAGGCATCTCCAGATGGACTTACCAATAGCTGCTGAAGCTTATCAACAAGAAAACATTGAGACTAGAGCTTAAATCCCACCTCTCTTGAGGTACAGGTGCTTAACTCTTAGTCACAGGGATAATCAGTCATGAGCAGTAGCTCCCAACCCCTTCCCTGGCTCAGGTGCCCATTCTGAGTGTTAAAGAGAATCAGCAAATGAGTGGATGTCACTCTTTGAACACACAGCTGGAGGAAGAGGGGGTTACAAAAATTGAAAAAAAGCGGAGAATTCAACACACTTTCAGGATGTGGGAAACAAATACTATTCTGTCTGAAAGGATTCACATAGTCCTTGCTCACTTTCTGACTGTAAATCCCAGCCAACGGGCTGTAGTTAACTTGCTACTAGTCTTGCCGCAGCAGTGCTACTTCAGAAAGAAAGCCTACATTCAGTGCACCAGAGAGAGGGAGCAGCAGAAAATAAATTACTGAAGTCCACTCATCAGGACAATTACTTAAGAGAAACTACCTGCATTTTCCAATAAATGGTTAGATAAAAAAGTATATTTTTGAGTTTTCTCCCTGCTCCATCCCTGAATGAAAAGACATTCTAGAAGCTTCATAGCTAAGATTTTCCTTTTTCTACAGGGATCAATCAGCTCTATCAAAATGCTCTAATGAGCTCAGGATTTACTGAGAATTATTTAAGAACTTTATTAGAGCTGGAAAAGTTGTAAAGGAGACAAGAATGGTAGAAATTTGGGAAGGGCTTCCATACGAGTACTAACTGGGCATGGGTTTGCCATCCTGAAAAAGGGTGGCTGTGGGGCCTCTAGCAGAAGCCTGAACAGTCAAAAGAGGAAGTTGAACTTGTAAAAGTTATTAAGAAGAAATATAAGAAATAATGAGGTATAAAACAAAACTAGTTCAGAACAAACAAGAGGAGCAGGACTGTAGTGTAGTTAATCTGAGTAACTGATTCCCACAGGATGGTCCAATACAGCCTATCTAAGAGATAATTTTGTCAAAACCAGATAAATGACTCTTTCTTTACCTTACAACTGTAATTAATGGACAGAACATTTCAGTGGGAGTGCTAGGGGTAGGAGTTATGCCTATCTTACAAGAAATTGAATTTTTCTCAGTGAAGTCTCTTTTGATTTCCTTACAAAGAAAGAAGTTTCTAGAAAAGTGAGTAGAAAAGATTACAGCATTGCACTGGTTGAGACCTAGCTTGAAATGAATCACAGCTCCCCAAACACATATTCAACTGAGTGCCTCTCTGTTGACTTCCTTCAGCACATGAAAATGGGCTTGATTGCACAAGAGAGCCCTATAACACTTTTCAAGAGAGTGAAATAATACAAACTGCTTCTTGTGGCTTATCCAGAGATACAGCATTGCCTTGAGCTAATGCCTGAGGAACTGGAAGTCTACTATCAATACACAATGTCTCCATCTGCTGATTGTTAACAGAGATTTCTATATTGTTTTGCATAACCTGACAGAAAGCACACTACTGATGCTGTGACAGATGGATGCCTGCTTCCAAGTGGGAAGCAGATCTTTTGTTGAATCTGGTCTCTAAGTACAGCATTGCCTAGCAACTATGGGAAATGGAGACAAACCAGAGCATCAGAGAACATTTAATTTTGGGGCTTGGGGTTTTTTGTTTGATTGGGGTTTTGTTTGTTTTTAAAAGAAACTACCACAGTTTAATCCTGTGTAAAACAATATTAGGTGATTTATGTCTTATCATCATAGAAACAAATGATGTTCTTACAGGAAGAGTGTCAGGACAACGTTTCCCAGAGAAGAGCACTGTTTCATTGATTATGAAGAAATTCAGAAGCAGTAGTGAATGAGATAGAAAAGACCTTTATCTATTTGCATTTTCTGTTACAGCTTTGTCCTAAATCTTCATCATAAGGAGTCATGAGCATTACATATATGTCAACATTAAGCCCATGGCACTCTAAAGGTGCATCAGCGTGGCAGCACTGCTATGCTTCCTCTCATCCCTTGCAGCAGCACTTAGTTTCTCTTTCCTTGTTTTTTCTAAGAGATACTGCAGAATATGGGGTGAAATTCAATAATGACTAATTCAGAGTTTACCTCCCCAGAGGATTCTGGGTTAAGTAACATCACATTGGCAAGAGTCCGTGTAACAAATAACTTTGTTAGCTCTTTTATGTCAGCAACACGAAACCCTTTTACACAGTCTTGGATGTAACATTGTGGCTATCTTTAACC
>NW_010305502.1:0-2101 GCF_000700745.2 Antrostomus carolinensis | reverse complement strand
CTACACTGAAAAGTTCAGGCTGTATTTTGTTTAGCATTGTCTTGCCAGAAAAAAAATCTTTCACTCTATATGTAAGAGGAAGACAGAGATAGGGGAACTGCATATGGTCTTATATGATTACTAATGTGGACTTAAAATGTTGAGAAAATGAGGCCTTTCCCAAAAAAGTATTTGCTTTTTCTATATGTGTCTAGGGAATATGTATTTTAAATTGTCTCAGGGTAAACTCTGAGCTCAGCTGCATCAATATACTCCAGTGCCAGTTGCAGCAACGTTGGTTAGCTGAGCCCTCAAGCACTTGAACCTTTCTGTAACTGCAACTGGAGGCCAGGTGAGGCAGCACAAGGCATGTTGAGTGACACCAGCCCACCCTGCCAGGCAAATGCAGAACCTCCGGTCCTCTCTGTGTCTAGTATAATGCAGAGAGAGAGTTCTGATTCAATTTTATTTGCATGTAATACAATCACAGAATCACAGAATGGTAGGGGTTGGAAGGGACTTCATCTAGTCCAACCCCCCTGACAAAGCAGGTGCACCTACAGCAGGTTGCACAGAAAAGCATCCAGGTGGGTTTTGAACATCTCCAGAGATGGAGACTCCACAGCCTCTCTGGGCAGCCTGTTCCAGTGCTCCAAAACCCTTACAATAAAGGGTTTCTTAAGTTTGTACAGAACTTTTGGTGTTCCAGTTTTTGCCCATCGCCCCTTGTCCTGTCACTGGGTACTACTGAAAAAAGCCCAGCCCCATCCATTTGCCCCCCACACTTCAGGTATTTATAGACATTGATAAGATTCCCTCTCAGTCTTCTCTTCTTCAGGCTGAAGAGTCACAGCTCTCTCAGTCTTTCCTTGTCAGGCAGGTGCTCCAGGCCCCTAGTCACCTTTGCGGCCCTCAGCTGGACTCTCTCCAGAAGATCCCTGTCCCTCTTGAACTGGGGAGCCCAGAACTGGACGCAGTACTCCAGATGTGGCCTCACCAGGGCAGAGTAGAGGAGGAGGACAACCTCCCTTGACCTGCTGGCCATGCACTTTTAAATGCACCCCAGGATACTGTTGGCCCTCCTGGCCACAAGGGCACAGTGCTGGTTCATGGCCAGCCTGCTGTCCACCAGCGCACCCAGGTCTTTTTCCACAGAGCTCCTTTTTGCTCTGTGTAATGCCAAACATCTCATCAGTGCTCTACCAACATCTAAGCCAGTGCCTGGAAGTTTGTATTCTCCTGCTGGGTTCAGTCTGACTTGCACCATTTCAGACACATTGAGCAGCAAACTGTAAGGACATGTAGAGTCTTGTTTACCAAAACCAAACTCTACTTTAATATGGAGCAGTCAAATCAGTAGGTAAATACCCTGGGTTTTGGTATGTTCTTAATATTTCTAAATATGAAATATATAGGAAAATAAAAATGTCTAACACTTTCTGGGCAGGGCAGCACAAGCTCTAAATAAAGAGGCATTGAACGTTTCTGCTCATACACTGACAGCACATCTGTGACTGCTGTGTGGTACGTAAACACCCAGGCTAATGCTAAACCTGAATCAACTGGGTTATTAATAGCAGCACAACTGGGTCAGCAGTGTATTGAGTGTAGACCAATTTATCACATTTCCTGGGTAAGTTTGCAGCCTACCCTGAGCCTTCTGCACTTGTAACTAGACCGCTATTGAACAGGAGTTAGGTGATATAAAGCTTATGCTAATAATCTCTGCACTATAGGTATCGAAATACCAAGGTGCTTAAGATTTGTATTATGTTTAAAACAATCAAGGAAGACACTAAGGTTTATATCTAGATTCAGGCCCCTAAGATTCCTGATATGGTCTCAAAAATTAGAAATTTTGTAAAACATGCTATGCTTGAGAAATGCCTACCATCCTGGATGAAATCCTTAAAAAATTGTGCAGTTTCTGTTACATCTTTATCTAAAGGGAAAATAAACCCCTTTTAGAGAGGTTTTTGGTGTACTATCTGATGTCAGTGGTGTCATGCTAGTAGGCTACATAGCCAGCCTTGCCTGCTGCCTCCTTCTGCATCAACCTCTGGATGAAGTGTTAGTTCCGATTGACTAATGATCACAGAATCACAGGATCACAGAATCACAG
>NW_010305501.1:7550-9151 GCF_000700745.2 Antrostomus carolinensis | reverse complement strand
ATCCAAACCATTCTATGATTCTGTGATATATATATATATTTGAACCTCAGTCTTGCAAACGACGGCGCGTGACTGGCGTGTAGGCAGTTGTCTCGCGCGGATCGTAGTGCACGACAACAACTGGCGTGAAACAAGATTAAAAAGAGCCATGTGTGTGTGTGGAAATATTGCTAATCAAGGCAAAGAGGGTGGTTGTATTTCTGTTTTCCACCAAAGTGGAAGGTTTAAATGGTCAATCCTGACTTCTTTGGGTTTTTTTTAATACACTGCTTTTTATGCATGTTGAGTTTGTAAAACCGTTAAGTTTTCTTTCTAATAAATATGTATTTTCAGGCTTAATGACTTGTCTGTGATCCTTTTAAGTGCCTTTTTACAGGCATTCAGTGTTGGCAGCAGGCTCAGAACTTTTTCTCCTTACACACACCGGGTATTGTGGTAGCAGACCAGCAGAGCATTTAAGCACATGATCTATTTTTAAGTACGCAAGCGATGCATTTCAAAACGACATCGTGTTTTGCTGGACTGACAAAAGCTTGTTCAGAGATGTGTTAGGTTAGCACCCAGATGAGTCCCAGGGACATTTCAGGAACTGCTTTCTAGAGTAGGAAGTATTGGAGAGGTCAGAAATGTGGTTTATACACCAAAAATGTGTTTTATAGGTCAAGAGTTTTAAATTTCAAGTGGCTGAGGGTTATCTGTATGTTACTGATAAGCCCGAGAGATTCCAGGATTGAACCCTCACCTCTGTTCCTGCCCTGTGCCTTCACCCTTTATTCACACCTTGCACTGTTATTTCCATTTTCTTAAAGAGTGCAGACAGCACCTCAAGGAAAAAAATCCTAGTGTTTCTAGAAGGGAGAGAGATCAAGGAGAAAGATGAGAGAGGATGAATACAATAGTTAACCTAAATATTCCGCTGTGTACGCTGAGTTGGATTTTTTTTTCCAAGATAATCTGTAGGATTAACTGTATTACAGTAAATTAATCTATGTAGACACTTGGAAATGTATGTGAATTTTGGATAGTTTTTATCAGTGTGAAGGTTGTGCTCTTCCAGCCTGGACAGCAGAGAATATCTCTGCTTTTCTCAGCTGAGTTGCTTGGGTGGCCCATGCTGATGCCATTTCCTTCACTGGCCACAGCTTGCTCAGTGCAGTTGTGAGGTAGAACCTAAATCCATCCTGATGACATTTAATGAACCTTAATCGTCCTCCCCCAAAGATGTTCTTGGCTTTTAACATGAGCCAACAGTGTGTCCTGGCAGCCAAGAGGGACACCCGTGTCCTGGGGGCATCCAGCACTGCACTGCGAGCCGGGCCAGGGAGGGGATGGTCCCGCTCTGCTCTGCACTGGGGCGGCCTCACCTCCAGCACTGGGGGCAGTTTGGGCACCACAGGAGAAAAAGGATCTAAAGCTGCTGGACAGTGTCCAGAGGAGGGACACAACATTGGGGAAGGGTTTAGAGGGCAAGGTGTATGAGGAGAGGCTGAAGTCGCTTGGTTTGTTCAGCCTGGAGAAGAGGAGACTGAGAGGAGATCTCCTGGGGGTCTAGAACTTCCTCCCAAGGGGAAGAGGAGGGGCAGGCGCTGATCTCTTCTCTC
>NW_010305501.1:2847-7332 GCF_000700745.2 Antrostomus carolinensis | reverse complement strand
CTGTGCAGGGACAGGAGTTGGACTCCATCATCCTGGTGGGTCCCTTCCAACTGACAACATTCAATGATTTCAGCCTGGAGAAGAGAAGGCTCCGGGGTGATCTTATCGCGTCCTCCCAGTACCTGAAGGGCCTACAAGAAAGCTGGGGAAGGACTTTTCATAAGGGCAGTTAATGACTGAACAAGGGGAAATAGGTTTAAGCTGAAAGAGGGGAGGTTTAGATGAGATATTAGGAAGAAGTTCTTCACTGTGAGGGTGGTGAGACAGTGGAACAGGTTGCCCAAGGAAGTTGTGGATGCCCCCTCCCTGGAGGGGTTCAGGACCAGGCTGGATGAGGCTTTGAGCAACGTGGTCTAGTGGAAGGTGTCCCTGCTGATGGCAGGGGGATTGGAACTAGATGATCTTGAAGGTCCCTTCCAACCCAAACCATTCTGTGATTCTATGATTTCACATCCCCTGTGCAGAAAGGGTGGCTTTGGAAGTGTCCTCTTCCCTCTTAACATGGCTTTGAGCAGACTATTGTATGCCTCTGCCACCAGAAGCACCTTCTCTAAAAACACTGAGATGTTTTTAAAGAAATCAGTGCTGGAAGACTGCAAGGCTGTCAGAGTGACTTATCCCTTCTCCCTTAGAAATGGTATTTGTAGGAGATCGTGGCGGATGCTGCTTTAGCCGGATGCCTCGTGCACATCCCCGACGAGCAGTCTGCTCTGAATCCTGCGGAAGGTCTTCAAGAGATCTATCAGCTGCCCTACTTCATTTAAAATGTTTGGGTTATTTGTTTGTTTGTTTGTTTGTTTTGTTCTCATCACTTATAGTAAAATGATTTTTTACCACCCTTTGGGTATTACCTGCTTTTCTAATCTTTCTATAATTAAATTTACAAATCCGCTTTTGAGCTGGTGATGTATAAAACCTCGCAAACAGGATCCTTTGTGCCTTAACCTATATTTATGTTACTTTTATTCCTTCTGGCATTAATTATCCTTGCTCTAGGCCTGGGATTAATCCATAAGATGCTGAACATGCTTGAATTTTCCCCCCCCCCCCCCCTTCTCTGTGGCAAACTCTCTCATCTTAACGTGGAGCAGAGCAGGACATTTTCAAAACCACTTCCTATGAAGCAGTTTAACTATTACTCCTCTTAAGTGCTTCACAGGAGGAGCCAGGTTGATTGATCCTGTGCCGTGGATACAGAAAAGAGAAATTATCCCATCTCCATCACGGGGAAGGATTTACGGGAGGTGCTTTGCTGTTGACGGAGCTTTCACTGCATGACCAAGAGACCATCACCCATCGCTGCTCTGTGGGAGTTTGGGGGGATGTCAGGCTGTAAAAAGGTTGGGTATGTCATAAAAACAGTACAGGGACTCCTGTGCTGATCTGATGGGGCTGATGTACCATCGTTCTGGAGATGTTGGGCATGAGGTGGTGCCACCCTGTTCTCCAGCCCATGCTATTGGTACTAACATGGGGCACTCCAATCCTCAGTAGGTTAGAACTGCATACAAGGCATGCCAGGGGAGTGTCATATCTCTCCATCCAAAAATGAAGATCTCAATGATCTCAGTAGAAGTAAGATTTCACCCCAAGTTGGGTAAGATCCTTGGTCTCTTCCCTGGGTGTCCCATACAGCTGAAAGTTTTGGATAAAGCTTGCAGTATCCTAAAGCTGCTCTGCTACCACTCAAAAATGCTTTTGAAGTGGCTTGAAAGCGTGAGGAAGCAAGTCCTGTTGCAAAGGTGGTTGATTTAAGTGGCTGGAAAGAGTAAGGGAAGAAGTCATGAGCCAGCAGTGTGCAATTGCAGCCCAGAAGGCCAACTGGGCTGCATCAAAAGACGGGTGGGCAGCAGGGTGAGGGAGGGGATTGTCCCCCTCTGCTCTGCCCTTGTGAGGCCCCAGCTGGGGTATTGCGTCCAGGCCTGGAGCCCCCAACACAAGAAAGATGTGGAGCTGTTGGAGTGGGTCCAGAGGAGAGCCAGGAAGATGATCAGAGGGCTGGAGCACCTCTCTGCTGAAGAAAGGTTCAGGGAGCTGGGGCTTGTTGAGCTTGGAGAAGAGAAGGCTCTGGGGAGACCTCACTGCAGCCTTCCAGTACTTGAAGGGAGCTTGAAAACAGAAAGGAGAGCGACTTTTTAAATGGGCAGGTAGTGACAGGACAAGGAGAAATGGTTTTAAACTAAGAGAGGGGAGATTTAAGTTACTTATTAGGAGGAAATTTTTCACCCAGATGGTGGTGAGACACTGGTACAGGTTGCCCAGAGAAGCTGTGGGTGCCCCATTCCTGGAGGCATTCAAGGCCAGGTTGGATGGGACCCTGGGCAGCCTGATCTAGTAGTTGGCAACCCTGTTCACAGCAGGGGGGGTGGAACTGGATGATCTTTAAGGTCCTTTCCAACCCAGACCATTCTGTGATTCTATGATAAGTCCTGTTACAAAGGTGGTTACTTGCCTGGTGCATCTCTGTGTCTTGCAGGTGAACGTCTGGTTGCTTCTCATAATCGTTGCTTTTGCAAAAGTCCTTTCAGGTTTGCTGAACTTACGATACACTAGGGTTTGTTCTCATAATGAAGGACACTGAACCCTGACTCCTGTGTGACCATGTGAAAAGAAAAGTAGTGTTTCTGGCATCTTCCATAGAAGATGAGTTAGCCTGCTCCACGGATCATTCCCAACAAATATTTTAGGTGCAACCACTTTCTTTTGGAGAGGTGATGCTGTACAGTAGGATGTGGATCTGCCTGTTAGCACCGTGACTGGAGAGTGGAAGCTGGTAATGCCTGTCCTACAATATCTGAGTTGGCAAATTGGATCGTGGACCCACCTGCCTTCATGGCTACTGGTCCTTTTCAGACATGGTAAGATCATTATGATCTGAAGCATGGTTTTGCAGCTGATGATTAAAATTTTATCCAGTCATGTCTGAGAGAGAGAAGTCTTGTTTCTGTTTCATAGAATCACAGAGTGGTTTGGGTTGGAAGGGACCTTAAAGATCATCCAGTTCCAACCCCCCTGCCATCAGCAGGGACACCTTCCACTAGACCACGTTGCTCAAAGCCTCATCCAGCCTGACCTTGAACGCTTCCAGGGAGGAGCAGCCACAACTTCCTTGGGCAACCTGTTCCAGTGTCTCACCACCCTCAAAGGAAAGAATTTCTGTGAGGAAAATTTCTGTTTGTTGTACATTTTGGGGGGTAACTCTTCATACAGTAGGGAGGAGCATTTCAGTATTTCTCGGGTGTTAATGTTAAAATCCACTATTTGCAACATGCTGCAAGATCCTTAAAGAAATCACAGAGGGTACAAGCCCACTGTAAAATACCTTTCTGGGACATTCATTCATTGTCTTACCACATAAGATTTCAGGGCTGTCAAAGAGAGGTACCAACACCCTTCTGGAAACAGGAGCGGGTGTTGTGTGAAAAATGAGCACAGCCCTGGGTAATCCACAAATTGCAGATAGCTGGGGAAGGACAGTTCTAGAACAGGGTACCCAGAGAGGTGGTAGATGCCCCATCCCTGGAAACGTTCAAGGTCAGGTTGGATGGGGCTCTGAGCAACCTGATCTAGTTGAAGATGTCCCTGCTCACTGCAGAGGGGTTGGACTAGATGACCTTTAAAAGTCCCTTCCCACCCAAACCATTCTATGATTCTATAATTCTATGACGTGTCCTCTCCTTCTGCTGCTCTGGTCCTGGTTGGGTTATTGATCAGACCTGCTCTAGCCCTTTCTTCCAGCACATCCTTTTTCTTGTCTCTGGGTTGACTGGGAATGAGGACACATTGTGAAAGACTTGGTGCTGGTGAAAGGCTGCTGGTGGAACATCAGCATTTGGAGGTGTTCCTCATTGCTGAGCTCTTTGGAGGTTGTCCCCTTTGGATGACACGCAGCCATCTCCAAATAGTGGTCAAGGTGGCCTCAAGAAGTTCATAGCTTGAAGCTTCAGACTTCCTGGAGCTCCAGATCGATGCAGCATCATACTGTTTGCTGCTGTGTCGGGAGAGGTACCACGTGCTGTAGCAAACATTGCTCCTTGGGAATTTTTCCTTCTCAGACCTTTCTGGAGTCATTGATTTGCAGTGTGTCTGAGACAGATTTAAGTGTGGAGCCACAGAGATCTGAGTTTAGCCGTGCTGGCTGTTTTCCCTGGGAGGAGGGATCATGGAGATGGATTTGATTGCTTTGGAAAATTAGTGTTGATTTCAGTGAAGAATATTTTATTACAGTGTTAGCATTGGCATTCTCTTCATAGGATAATGGCTAAGAGTTTCCAGTGTTTCCTGGGCTTGTGTGGATTTCATGATTTAATCTATTCCTTCTGAATATCCCATCATAAAATAAAATCACTTATCCCAAAGGTGGAGTTGCAATTGAAAAGACAGAAAATGATTCTTGGAAAGTGTTAAAACCGAATAATATAGAATCATAGAATAGTTTGGTTTGGAAGGGACCTTAAAGCTCATCCAGTTCCAACCCCCCTGCCA
>NW_010305501.1:0-2775 GCF_000700745.2 Antrostomus carolinensis | reverse complement strand
GGGGGACCAGCCACAGCTTCTCTGGGCAACCTGTTCCAGTGTCTCACCACCCTCACAGTGAAGAACTTCTTCCCAATATCTCATCTAAACCCCTCCTCTTTCAGCTTAAAGCCATTTCCTCTTGTTTTGTCATTAACTGCCCTTATGAAAAGTCCTTCCCCAGCTTTCTTGTAGGCCCCTTTCAGGTATTGGAAGGCCGCTATAAGATCTTCCTGGAGATGTTCTAAAATAGACATTGACTGTGGTGTTTACTTCAGTTATGGAAGAGAGTGAGACCATAGTACTTTCAAAAACTGGGGTACTGTTATTTCCATCCCTTAGTGTGGATTTGGAAAACTGGGTCTAGGCTCACTAGTTTGATGCTGGTTGCTGCTGAGGGGGTGCTCAGTCTCCTCTAGAACATTGAGTACATTGAACAAACAGCCCATGGTCACCTGCCTGGGGAGGAAAAGTTGAAACTTTTGCCTCCATACAGCCTTTTTAAGCTGAGGCTTCTGCCATGATTTTTAGGGTACAAGTGCTTGTCCAAATGGAGTTTTACAGGATAGAAACAGTGCGATGTTGTCCCATATCTGCCCTATCATTATTCCCCAAAATGAGCCCTAGTGATAACTGATGCTCTCCAGAGAGGTGCTGAAGCCTCCTTAGGCACTGGTGGGTCTCTTCAACTCCCTGAAATGAGGGTGGAGAGAGGTGGGGGTGGGTCTGTTCAACCAAGGACCAAGTGACAGGACAAGAGGAAATGGGCTCCAGTTGTGGCCAGGGCAGTTGAGATGGGATGTGAGGAAGAATTTCTTTGCTGAAAGGGTTCTGAGGCATTGGAAGGGGTTGCCCAGGGCAGTGGTGGAGTCCCCATCCCTGGAGGGATTGAAGAGTCGTGTAGACATAGTGCTGAGGGACATGGGTTAGTCGGGGACTTGTCAGTGTTGGGTTAATGATTGGACTCGATCTTGAAGGTCTTTTCCAATCAAGGCAATTCTGGGATTCTGTAACAAAGGGTGTGTCCACAGGAGCAGGTCCTACCTCCCCATAATTTGCAGAAGCGAATGTGGAGGTCCCTTTTGCTTTTCTATTTTAAAAATGAAAAATAATGAGTTGACCAAGCTACTGGCCTTTAAACCATGTTTTCCCCTGTGTGGGCTCTTAACACTCCCCCTTAAACCCCTTTCAACCCCCTCAGGCATTGGCTCAGCACTAGTAAGGTTTCCCTGAGGACCCAACCAAAGGCTGCACACATGGGGTGTGCACAAGCCGGGGAGGTTGTTTAATAACATCAGGCAGTTTAATCCAGTTCAATTTGAGCTCTGACTTCCAAAGATCAAGGTGGGTAAGAATTGCTGCTGCAAGTCGTGTGCTCAGGAGTCTCCCATATCCTTTGAGCTTTGAGCAACCTGGTCTAGTGGAAGGTGTCCCTGCTGCTGGCAGGGGGGTTGGAACTGGATGAGCTTTAAGATCCCTTCCAACCCAAACTATTCCATGATTCTATGATTCTATCCCCACCGTCTGTTTCTAGTGAAGGATGACTTGCAGCAAAGGTAGAGACCTCCAGGATCTCCAGGACGGGGCAGGCATGCAGCAAACTCACCAGCTGTGCATTTTAACCTGCCTATGTTTATGACTCAAGAGCTTGAAGATTTCCCTCGTCTCCCTTCTCCGGCATCACTCCAGGTCATGGGAAATTTAGAATCAACAGGAAATAATCTTTCAGATGAGTCCAGCGAGTGAGACCGTAATGAAAAAGGCTGTGTGGTGCTACAGCTGGTGGTGACCACTCATAAATTCAGCGTTCTACCTGTTAAACCAGTCTGGCACCAGTGGGAACAAGTGTAATCAAATCAAGGTATGTCAGGCACGCAAGTTTGGCCAATTAAAATAATAATGATAGGCTGGAGCTAACGAGACCGAGGCAATCTTTTATAGGGGCCAGGGCATCCATCCAGGTCTGCTTGCAGAGCTTCTGGTCAAGGACATTGCTCTTTCTGATAAGGACTGGGAAGAGAAACAGAGGGACGATAGCAGAGGAGGGCTGAGCATCACTTAAAGATTATAGCGTGTTGTGTGTAAAACCTGAGCCTTGATTCATGGCATCGCTGAGCTGGTGAGGAATCCTGTCTGGAGTTTACAGCAGCATATTTCTGGATCAAGAGTACCAGCCAGGCTTTGTTTCCTCTGAGCATCTCCCCTTTACAAGGGGAGCGGGGTGGTCGAGAAGCAGGAGCAGAGGAGGCCAGATGACTGATGGCTCTCAGACTGATTTCAGAGTCTCTCCATGGGCAGCAGAAGGGCTCCTTTATGGCATTGTATTGACCAAAGCTGCCTGAAGGAGATTATTGAAACAGCAGTGGTTTGAACCATGCTCTTGACATAATTTTTCTCCATCTGTAGCCTAAACACCAGCCTCTTCTCTGAACTGAATGACTCTGTGTCCAGTTCTGGAGCCCCCAACACAAGAAAGACATGGACCAATTAGAATGAATACAGAGGAGGCCACAAGGATGATGTGAGGTCTGGAGCAGCTCTGCTGTGAGGACAGGCTGAGAGAGTTGGCTGTTCAGGTCCCTTCCAACCCAAACCATTCTGTGATTCTATGACTCGTGGTTAGTCCCATGCTTTTAGGGTGCAAGTCGTTCTCTTTGTAATCTCCTGTGCCACTTAGAGCTGCTTAGACTGATTTCTACAGCAAGACTCCAAGTGAAAGCCAGACCCTTTATGAGAAACAGCATTTGTAGAAGCATATGTAGACATTGAGATTCAGGCTGAATCTGCATGAAATCA
>NW_010305500.1:2426-4655 GCF_000700745.2 Antrostomus carolinensis | reverse complement strand
CTGCCCACGGCAGCCCTGCCCCGACCGCGCAGCGCCGCGGGGCCCTCTCCGCGCCATATGCTCAGATCGCATCGGGAACATGTGAGGTTTGCACAGGCCTGGGGCTGTTGTTTTGGGGTTTGTTTTTTTTTAATTCCTTTTTTTGTTTGTTTGGTTTTTTTACGCCGTGGAAAACGACAGGTTCTTGAAGAGTTACTGTACCTATTTCTGCCTGTTTTTTTGTTTTTGTTTTTGTTTTTTCCTCTTGAGAAATTTTTCTTTTCGTGTTCTGTATGGTTAATTTAGAAAAAATAAACCCACCACCCCTTACAAAGATTTGCAGGCGGTTCCTTCCGAACAAGGAACATAACTATTGCTTTGAAAAGAGAAAATGGCCACTGTTTTCCGAGAGTATCTTACTTTCCACTGTTGGAAATGGCAGTGAAATACAGTGGCCTACTTTGCCTTCCTTTGCTGTTATATAAATATGCGCAATAAAGGTCAGAACCATGGAGCAGCGTCAGAAAAAGTAATTTAAATACACATGTATAAAGGAACTTGAAACACAAGGGAGGTTCTGGCCTTTTTAGAGACTTTTCCTGATTGCAGGATGCAAAATCGGATATTGTGGGTCTGCACGGCGCAGCTTAGGCCTCGATCATCACGTATAATTAGGCACATAAAGAAAAATAAAGCGAACATTAATTTTGATAAGTATTCAAATTGTTCTGCAAAATCCTCCTAGGGTGTCATTAGAGGAGTCCATAACCTCCCCTAACCCAGAGCACAGACCAGAGAAGAGCAGAGAGGAGAAGGAAAGTAGAAATATTTACCTGAAAATATCTTAAAAAATAGAGATTATAGACTTTATATATATGTAAATATGTATTAAAAAATTAAACCCATCTAACTATAGGACTGCAGGTGTGGAGATAAAGCAATTCACGGTTTTCTCCCTCCAGTCTCTGGTTAGATGACTTTGGCCCTTTTTGAATGTCAAGTGTGGAGAGATACACATGCAGAAACACACACACATATTTAAATATATATTAAAAAATCAGAAACAATATCCAGTTTTCTTGTTACTTTCAAATGCCTCATTTCTTGCATTTGTAGTAGGCCTAATTTCTTCATCTTACACTAAATGGGAGAAAAAGAAACTAAAAACTCTGGCTGACCTGAAATGCACGAATTTCTAATATAACACATGAACAAGAAGGTGCTGATTTTCTTGAAGTAAATTCACTGTAGCAAGGACAAAACATTCTCATGGATCAGGCAGTGTGGCAATTTTTTCTTTCTCTATTTCCACACTTGCTGTAAATACTTCTGGTTTAAGGTTTTTCTGTTTGTTTGTTTGTTCCTTCTCCTCCCCATCCCCAAGCTTTTCATTGAGTAGGTCGACTTCTAAAATGCCTAAAACATTTAAGTCTAAAATAGTCACTGAATTGTGCTGAATATCTGATTCTGAAGGGGCTGGGGAGGGGTAAAACAAGGGTGAGAATTTAATCTAAAAAAGATGAGATTTTGCCTTTTGCCTAACTACTCCTTCCATAATAGGATGCAACAACATTACAGTCCAAAAGTAATGCATAAGTATTTTGGCAGCTCGGAGACAGCGAACCCCGAACCCATAGTATTTCCGGCCACAGTTTGCAGGAAGAGAAGGGTTTTATATTCAGATTAGAAGGAAATCTATTTCAGGGAGAAAAAAAAAATAAAGTTTGGAAATAAAGACAAAACAGGGTTTTTTTGCCCTTGTTTCCTATTTAGAGAGACAGGTCCCATTCTCAAGGTTTGTTCAAAATTAAATTGCTTAATTAAATAGGTGGAACAAAGAAAATTTTAACAATCCTCGAGCAGCGTTGGGGAGGGTCTTTCGTTGAAACGGTGTCCACGAAGCTGCTTCGGAACTCCCGAGACGGGGACCGACACTCAAAAACTGGCTGATAGAGGCGATCCGACAGCTACCCGCCCGGCCAGATCATTGGCTACGCAGGGACATATTTTTCTTGCAACATCTAAAGCTGTTAATTTCTTAGGACGGTGGAAGAGATTTTATTTGTTTAGTCTTTTGCGTGATTGTGTGTGTTTTTGTTATTTGTCTTTGCTTTGGTATTTGTTTTTTTAAGGAAGAGAATATTTTGCCTGATTAATGCTTAATTACTTTTTGTAAACTCTTAGGTGATTATCCAGAGCCATTATGCCGCTTTACTTTCCGATTACTCCATAGTCTAAAATGAAGGTCTG
>NW_010305500.1:0-2377 GCF_000700745.2 Antrostomus carolinensis | reverse complement strand
AAAAAAAAAAAAAAAAAAATAAAAAATAAAACTATCTAGGGATATTTTCAAAGCTATTTACAGCAGCGTATTACATTCATAAATGTGCTCTGCACAAGTTTATATCACACGACTCGGAAAACAGAAACAGCAGTATATTTTTCTTCATTATTGCAAGTTCTAGGGTTGTTGCTTTGGTTTGTTGGTTGCTTGGTTTGTTGGGGGGGATTGGGGGGTTCTTTTTTGTTGGGGTTTTTTTGTCACTTTTATTGTCAAAAGAGATCTCCATGGCACAACTTCTAAAGGTCTAAATTAAGGTGATATATTTTCCTGTTCTTACCTCATAAGTGTAATGAGGATAATTATCTTTGCAAATATTCTGACATTTTAATGTGAAGAGTAGAAGGATACTGTTCAGTTATTTCAATTAATCGGTTTTGCTTCATTTTTAGCGTAACCCCACACAACTGTTCCTCCTGCCCTTAATTGTAAATCGGGTTGCTTCCATGCAACCTCTCCATTGCACCCCCATCCCTGCCCCTCGTGGGCCTTTTTTGCCCATTTATAGGAGAGGAAATCCCAATATTATGTTCTCTATAGTCTGTCTCTTTGTAGTATTTAATTAACCCCTAAACTTATTACCGAAGTACTTGTTAGTTTATAAAATAACTCACGTAAATATTTTGATATATATATATATATATAAAATTTTCATGGAAAGGGTAGTACTTGTTAAACCTTAAACAGGGCGTAAGATGGCTGCTTTTGGTAACTGAAAATTACGTTTTCTATCATTATATTATATTATATTATATTATGAAAACATCTCAGACCAATTTGCAGGATTGCTATGCTGTAGTATCAAAATGGATGTTTTCAGTGTTAAATATCTGTGTTGTTGAAAAGTGACATTAAAAAGAAATAAGAGTGGAAATGTAAGATAGGGATACTGCTTAATGTGGCTCGATTTGTTTGTTTCTTTGTTTGTTTGTAAAATATCTTTGCAGTAAGGTTTGCTGTGGAGAGAAGGAGGTTTCTCCTGCCTTCCCCCAAGATATAAGTATAATATAAGGGTAATTTTCAAAACACGGTAGCACAGGCTTATTATTTCCCTAACTTCGGATATGACCATGTGTTGTTGTGTTTCGATTAATTTGAGGGCGTTTGTCGGTAGCAGAATCGTGTAAAATAGCATTTGGATTTGTGGGGGAAAAAATCGTATGACTTAAATAAGGTAACTTAAAATTGTGTCGTTTTAACGGTCCAGTAGCTTGATAAGTGATTTGGAGGGTCAGTAAGCGTTATTAGCATGGCAACATATTTGTTGTTTTATGCCGTTCTGCGATTTTGCAGCTTTTAACAGATTATAGAGGGGATGAAGATGCAGACAGGCCCTCTGACTCCTCTAGTAACGTCTTCACTTACACATATGTTGACATGTGAGTGTATAAAATTTTTATATTTTTTTATATATTCACAAAGAGACACGGATGCATATATTTATACATAACAGATGCATAAAATGCACTACCGATACTATTTCACAGAAAGGAAGATTAGCCAGCGATAATACGCAACCCTGCCGCATCTCACTATTGATTCGAAATTTTAAGACTCCTGACACACGTAAACAAGGAGGTTTTCTCCTTGGATTTATCTCTACAGTGCTGTCATTAATGGCAAAGAGCACACGGAGGACTGTAGGGCAATTTGCCTGTTGGGTAGGGGACCCTTTCCTCTTAATTTATCAGATTTTACAGACTTTTTAAAAATCCGGGCTTAAACTTTGTTTGTTGCTTCTTTTTTTTTTTTTTTTTTCTTTTTTTTTTTTCCCAATCGCCCGCCTGCCCTGGGGTTTGCTATGCACCGTACGCTGCGGGAAAACCACGGTGCGTGGGAACCCACCGCGGGTCCCTGCCGAGTGGGCGTCGCACCGCACCCAATACCCCTTCAAAGGTCGCACCCTGCTCGTGCAATGCCACTTTCCCGAGAAACTTTGTAAGGGAGTCTCAGAAAGACCCCCAAATAAGGAAATTTCAGTGAATCTCTGACTTGTCTGCGCTGGGATAAATTTGTATTTATTTTTCCGCATCCAGGGATGCCTTTGCCTTTCGGTCCTCGGGAGACGTAGACATAAACCTTCCGTTTTTCCCCTTTCGCCACACAGGGCCGTTCGTGTACTCTTGCATCTGCAGGACAGACGCTGCTTCAGTGGCAATCGCACTGTTTTTCTGCAATTAAAAAGAGTAGATTAGGGAACTGACATAGTGGAGGGGAGCACGACTTTTAAAACTTCCTTAATCTGTTTTCTGTGTTTGCCCACTTCATGGTCGGACCTCGGCGGTGGTTCCGAAACGCCCCGCTCCCCGCATCGCCCTGTGACAACGCAGGAGCTTTA
>NW_010305499.1:1540-4053 GCF_000700745.2 Antrostomus carolinensis | reverse complement strand
TATATATATAAAACATGGCCATTTTCTGTAATTAAAAAAATTAGGAAAGGATGCAATCATCCAGGTAATTATGAGTTAACTGATGCCCTGCATCGGACAGTCTTGTCAAACTCATGCTGGTGCAACTGAGCTCATACCAGCCAGTTTACTAAAATACTTGTCTAGCATACCTATATTTAAATCAGAATGACTTTTGGCTAGAGGATGAGTGTAAGAAAATAGATTTCTGCACACTACAGCAAAAGACCTGCAGAGGGCCACAGTATAATATGCTTCAAAAGAGTCTGTGGTACAAGAAATTCAGCCTGATAGGCTGTGTACTCAAACACGCTGGTGGAATATTCTGCATAACTGGCCATATGCATGGTTTACATGGGTTTTTGTAAGCAATGCTGGAACTGCCTGCTTGTGTTTTACTAGGCATTTGTGGTTTAAGACCTGTTTTAGCCCCTAAGGAAGGCAGCCAAAGGTGTTTTCAACAGTTAATAAGGAACAGAAATTAAACGATGAGTTGCTGGTTTAAAGAAGCTGAGTCATCATTGTTTTGAAAAATGGCACCATATGGATCACTGTTAATGCGCCTGTAGACAAAGTGAAAGACCTGGGGTTGCGGACGGCTGTGCAACTCTGCCTTAATTTTCTGAGGGTAGGTATCCTCTGTCAGTTGCTGCCAGGTGTCGTCAACAAAAAGAAACAGGCTATATTCTTCTGGATTGTCCACCTTGAACTTTTCAGCACAAAGCTGACATACATCTTCGGTAGTGATATATGGTCTTACTAGTAAGGTCTTTCCTGTACATCCACTGTTAACTTCCTGGAAGGCAACACGAAGGTAGTTCTGTAGAATGAGAAAACAGACATCAGAAACTCAAAAAAAACCAAAACTCATCCTCTAAAAAGTGGAGAGTCAGTAACAAACAGCAAACCTCTCCACGTCCTAGTTGTGAAACACACACCAGTGATTCCTGTACATTACAGCCACCTTATGAATTGCAATGTTGGTGGCAGAACTGTGGCAAGCCTGGGGTGGGCACAACAAATTCATAAGCTGACATCCTCCTTTCCCTGGTTTACATTCTAACCCTGCCATTAAGAGTGAACAGATACAGCCTTAAAGCCACATGGAAAACACCAGTGGTTTCAACAGGACTTGATGTTGGGCCTTACTAGGAAAACAAAATGCTGTGAAGCAAAATAAAAGTCTGAGGCAGCACACCTGAGAGATGATGCTGCCACTGCTGGGTCAATACCAGAGAACAAAAGCTTCATGCAGTGTGTTTAGTCAGAAGGAAGAAGGAAAAAAAGCCCTTGCCAGTGGCACACAAGGGTGTTGATTCACAAGCTACTGCACGATAAACTGTTTGCACTCGTATGCTGCAGTATGCAGGAGGCAATTAGTCCTCAAGTATCTTCTGATAACATGGATAAATTCTAAATATGCCCTACAAGGAAATGCAGTTCTACTTTTCAAAAAGCATTTAAAAAGCAAAAATGAAAAGCAACAACTGGAGAAAAAAAAAAAAACAAAAAGCAAAAAAACTTTTGGATACATGAAGAAACCAGCCTGCTGTCATGTGCTCTTTTTAAAAAGAGATTAACTGCAATTAAAGACTAAAAAGCAGGAAAATTAAAGGAAGTGAAAAAAAAATGACAGTGAGAAAGACCTGTTTATTGACCAAGCTGGTACCTATGTTTTATGCTGAAAAAATTAAGCATGCTAAAGCACAATGTTAAAAAAGTACATTTCAAAAAAACAAGCTGTTAAAAGCCAAGACTAAGAAGAATGTTCGTATTACTTAAGCTCCAAAGAGCACTCTTGTCTTTAATCAAGTATTTTGTGATAGCTTGCAGACTGAAACATTGAGCTTTACAACAGCATTTAAACCACTGGGACTCAACCTGACTGAATAGAACTAATCCATTTTTGTTAGCCATTGTGAAGAAATTATAAAAACACCCCACCAGCCTAGACAAGGCAAAACATGCTACAGTTCTAATGTCTAACACACAGAAGACCCATTTTTAAATGCATGTGCTTTTAGATGGACAGGATTGCTTCAAGGAGAGGCTGAAATTTGTACAAATGCCCGTAATTCAGATACACTAAGTATCAAATTATTTATGTAGTATCAGAAACTTGTATTTAATCATCATCAAAATATAGGATTTTTTTGCTTTTCCATCCTTCTGAAGGAGGGAAGATGAAGGCCTTCCAGGGCCCAAAAGCTGATAAGGCTGCGAGACTGCATCACAGAAATGCAGTGATCACATCCTAGTTCAATATAGGAAAAGTAAGTTGAGCTACAGTTGTGTTACACGTTGGTTGTAGGGAAGGTGCTTCATTTTAGAACTCCAGGATGTGAAGAAATGAGATGCAAAACTGGCACTTGAGCAGGCAGCAAAATGCATGAAGTTGTGCCAAGCCTAGCCTGGAAGTGGTGTGATCTTCCTCATTTAAGGCTCTCTTTTGAAAGAGACAACAGAAGCAGCAGCACTGGACACTCAGCTCTTTC
>NW_010305499.1:0-1451 GCF_000700745.2 Antrostomus carolinensis | reverse complement strand
TGCTGAAATAATCTTCTGTCATTTAGTCATCTGGAAAAAATACAACATAATGAATTTTCCTATGAAGAGTGTAGTGTTTTTCTAGAAAGAACAAAGACGTGAGCTGCTTGAATCTGACACCTGACTACAGGTAGGCAGAATGCACAATGGATCCCAGTAAGATGGATTAGCTTTGTGCACTGGCCGTAGTTTGGAATTCCTGTTAATTGGTTCTCCTTCTCTTAAGAGAGGCAAATTGTGGAAGACTGCTTCTTTTCCCAGCTCCATCCTGTTCAGTGTTGTGCTGTAATCGTTTGTGTGGACACTGATAAAGCAGAAGGAACCTCAACTGAAAGGTTTCATGATCTCTTGATGACCCTGCACCTTCATTTCTTAAGCTCTTAACTACATCAAAACTAACTGATGGTTGTCATTAGCCTCTCTGGCAACTTTGCCATTGTGGTATGAAATGTAAACAACTCAACACAAAAGAGTAAATCCTTTCTTCTGGCTTCCACCATCCTCCGTACTTCAGTCCACAAATTGATGCATCTGAACAGACAGTCAGCAGCACACTATATGAAAGACATGCAGGCCTGGTTTTAAAAGACGAAGTAATCCCGATTGTTTTGCTATTCTTCAGTTGAAGTTACTGCCCTACTCTGAAAGAGCAGTAAGAAATAGAGAGGAGGGAAAAAACACAAAATAAACATGAAGACATCCATAGTATAGAACTCTACTCCTTGTTTAAACTTTAAAACTAGGCAAGGTTTTCTCCCACCTCTCCTCTCTTTTACCTGCTGTATGCCACCATTAGCTATAGGGGAGTTGTGCTGATTTATACCACTGGAAATCTGGATTTGTTCTTTTTAACACTAAAGCATACAAAGAAGCTGAATCCAAGATATGATTCACTTTTTCCTCGCTCCGCATGACTTAATACAAGGGAGGGTGAGAAAGCTCCATGATTTAGTGTTTTCTTTAGGCCATCATAATCAAACTCTATTATAAAGTGTAAAGATTTCCAAACCGAGGCAAATTGGCCAGCCATATTCTCAGCACTGCTTCACTCCACTTACCTTGTGCCCCCAAGGGAATTGTTGTGAATCATACCTCTCAAATGGGGATTTCCAACAAAACAGTCACTGTGCCCCCCTTTTTTTCCCTTCAGCCCTAAGCTCTACCTGAAAATCATCAACTGAAGGTATCGTCCTGTTAGTTGTCCTCCTTTTGTGCCATTGCCGGAGAGTATCTCTGGCTTCTGAACTCAGCAGTCGGGCAGCTTGTTCTTCCTGGAAGTTCTTGATCAGTGAAAGTGCTCCATAAGCGCTTGTCAAGTAGTAGCCTCCTGTGAAGGACAGCAAGGAAAAGAACATCTCAGAGTGGTCACAAACACAACACTAGTTCCAACTGGTCAGTCAGAAATACAAACAATTTTTTAATATATTTATATATATTTATATATATATATA
>NW_010305498.1:0-19795 GCF_000700745.2 Antrostomus carolinensis | reverse complement strand
TTTCAGAATGGAGAACATAGATGATGAAAGGTAATGCAGATGGGAGGAAGTGTGTTGACAAGTAGTCTCAGGCCACACTTTCACAATAATTTCTTTTGTATGGGTTTTAAGTAGAATGTCTCTGGCTGCTTGTTCCTGTGTCTCGTCATTCCCAGAGGCGTTCTCATGGTGCTGCTTCTTCCCACGTGCTCTGATAGGCATGTGGTTGTGCAGTAAGCCAGGTCAGGGAACTGGCGTGAATTAAAAATAATAACCCAGGGGGAAAAAAAAGGGATGCAGCGTGGGTCAGTTCCTTGACCCAGTTCATTGTGCAGCTGTAAAAAGAGTTGTTATGCTGGTGCAGCTGATGATGACCATGGGATCTGGTGGCATCGGTGGGTACAGGCGTTGTAGAAACCTCTGGGGCACATTAAAGAAATATGAAAATTGCACCCTCAGATTTACATGCAAGCTTAATTTTCCTATACAAATAGAGTTGAGTATCCTGTGCTGAAATTCATTTTGGGTCACGCAGGTGACACAAAAGCTATTTCCTTTCTGTACGAGGCAGAACTTAAATAGCATACAACTGACCCTCCAGATCACAACAAAAACGTAAGTGTTTATGAAGTGTGTAAATGAAAGAGGGGGGGCAGAAGGTCATGAAATTAGTGTTTTAATACAGATTTCATGTGAATGTGGCTTAGGAAGGAAAGCGGTAATGTAGAAGTCATATAGATGAGGCTGTTGGCCTTTTACTTCACTTAAACCTGAAGAATTTTTCTCCTGTAGAAATGAAGCCACCAACCCGTGAATAGATTTAGATTATATGGATGTGTATAGGTATAGTCAGACAAAAGTTAACTGGGAAGCAGTGTGTCTGGTGAGGGATGGGTGTTCCTTATGGTGTTGGAAAGGAAAGAGCTCAGCAAGCAGCAGGAGAACTCTTGCCATGTCCTGTGTTACTGAGCTCTTCCGCAGAGATGCTGATCCACACACGATGCACCAACTGTTTTGCACTACAGAAGGATGAAGTTCAAACAGAATGCTTTCTGAATCTCTTAATTTTAATAGACAGACTAACAAAGTTTACCAGTCCACAAAGTAGTTGAGAACTGATTTTTCAAGATTTTGCTGCTGTATGGTTCACATTGCCAGGATAAGGGTAATAGATCAGAGAAACTGTGTAGAAGAGAATTTATTGACTAGTCTGTGGATTGGCAAATGCAATTCAGGAAGGTAGTGGTTTTAAAGTTTGATCATTGAAAGCTTATCTGGGTCATTACATTATGAAATAAATTGCTAAAGCTTGGATCTGTGTCTGGGGCTGCTAAGAAATTCTGGTTGTCTCTCCTCATTTTACATTTCTCAATGTGATGGGGTAGATATGTTTTATTAAAGATGACCAAGATAATTTTTTTTCTTCTTTAGATACTTCAGTCTTTGTACACTCCTTGGCCTCAAAAGTTGACTGGTACTTACTTCCTGTTTAACTTGTCAATATAGAGAGATGAATTTATTTGAAGTACTTCCTTAATCAGGAAAACGTATTTTACTGCTTTTCTTATTTAGTAAGCCTTGTCAGTTGGTTTCTTGTCTGTATTATTTGTTAGCAGCATCTTTAGCAGTAAGAAGCCTGTCTTGTTAGTGCAGTGCAATTGCTGACTACCTAAAGAACACCTGTAAACATCCGGATCCTGTTTGGCTTGCTCAGTACAGTGCATTAATCAATCTATTGACCAATTCCAAGGGTTCCCAGTTGTTCTCAAGCACACTTTACTTGGTATAAAGTGAAGAGAGGAGGGGCACAGAGAAGGCTTTATAAATAACACACAGTGTAGCGGTGCTTTTGTACATTTAGATGGGCCATTTTTTATCAGGAAATGTAGACTTAGTAAAAGTAAGGTTTTTGTAGTACTAGAGATGACTTTCACGAATGAGTAACATCTGTGTGTTAGTTTTTCATTCATCGATTCAGATGAATTTATTCTGTTTCATTTGGGTGGTGAAGGAACATTTAAAAAAGATTACTTGCTGTATTTGCACACTTCAAGGCCAGCTGCAATACCTGCTTATGTAGAGTGATATTTGGTTGGTTGTGCCTTTTTCTTTTAATGAAGTTATAATACTATTTTGTTCAGCCATAGCTCTTCCATGCAATATGAATTTCCAAAAAGCTCATTTGTTCTTGAATAGTTTGTCTTTTTACTGACTTGTATGTGTCAAATGTGTGTATTTTACTGATATCATTATGTTTTAGAAAATCTGTCAGATTGTTATTTTGAGTGTAGTGTAACCAAACTCCAGTGGAAGCTATATAAAATGCTGCCTTCTGAGAAACTGTTCCTTCTCTTTCTTTGTTTCTTTTTTTTTCCCTAGTTCAGTAATTAAAGTTTATTAGTTTATTACTCTGAATCTGGAGTAATAAATTAAAGCAAAGCAAGAAATCTTTGCTATAGATAAAGTTCCAAAGTAGTTGGTTAATCTTGGACAAGTCTACCTTTGCTGTACTGATACTGTCAGAGCCTTCATAATACTATTCTTGTTCATGATGGAGCCCTCTGTTGCGTGGTGCAGCTTTCTAGCTCCTAATATCTGTATCACAAAATGTTCAAATGGTGTTGACCATCACTGCAGCACTGTCGGGGCAGAAATGGCTAATTCCTGTCAACTCTCACCGCTGTTAGGCAGGAGCCTGGGCTGTAAGTGGAAATGTTTCATTGCTTATATGAGGTCAGCTGCTGCTTGGGGAACTGTGAATGTCAGTAAGAGGCATTACCTGAAGCTGCGATTTCGGTAGCGTTTTGAAGGGTGAACAAAAAGCAAAATGGTACTGTGCTAGCCTTTCAGAGTTGCAGGGAAAACAGGGTTTGAATAGCACATTGGTAGCCGGGAAGGTGTTGCATATTATTTGAGGCATTTGGTGTTCAGAGTGTGCAAGGCTGGAAGCCTGAAGCACAGCTGAGGAATGGTGCTTGTTTGATTACTCACTGCTTCCCTGCATGGAGAGCAGCAAGCCAGCCTTGCTTTTGAGTACTGTATCTGCCTGGTGTGCCATTGTCCTACCATTGTTTTCACTCTCTACCTGCTTATGTGTGTGTATATACATATATATTTATTTATTTTTTTCTCTCTCGCCGCCCATACTGAAGATAACAGCAGTTTGTCTTGGCTTCAGATTTTCTGACTTTATTGAAGTGTAGTGGAGGGCCAGAGCAGAGCTAATGTACTGCTGTTTCTTACGTGGCTTTGTTTGGCTCAGAGCATGGGCACAGCTCAGGCATTCTTGCCCACAGAGCATGGCATGGGGTCGGCACATCGGTTGACTTTGTACCCTCTGTTTGGCATCCTTTGGCTGGACCCTTTCACAGAAAAGATAAAAAGCAGAAAACTAGTGTATGTGAATTTAAGTTTATATGGCCACTTCAATTTGCTCTAAGTGTAGGTAGCCCCCTTCCCAGGTTTCTGGCTGCTCCTGTTCTTGAGCTTTTACATTTCTGTAGGTTGCCTTGAGCAGAAACCTTATGGCCCTGCTTTCCACTCCCACTCACCTGTGTGCAATTCTTAGCAGTCCAATGAGTGCCACATTCATGCAACAATGTAGCTACAGGCTGTCCTGTAGGAGATTTAGAAGAAACCAGGTTTGAAGAAGGAGAAAATAATAAAATAATTTTACTACTTAGACGAGAGAAAATAAAAACTGGGCATGGGAGCTATTTGGGGGAGGGAGTGAATGAATAACACTATGGTATGTGAATAAAAATGGTGTTAAGACAAGATGGAAAAAAAAGCTCTATAATAGAATGAGTAATGTATAGTGGGTGCTAATGCAGATTATTATTTCTGAAGCAATAAGCTTCAGAAATACCATGTATTTCTGCAGTTAAGGTGCTATAGTAACCTTTTGTGCATGGGTACTTCACGATCTGAGAGTCACACTCCCCTCTCCTGTGCTAACTTCTCACTTTTGTCACATCAGAGGCAAAGCCTCTTAGAAGTGGGGGAGAAGCACTGAGCTACTTAGAATTCATAGCACTCACAATCCCACTTTTAATACAGGACCTATTGTGCAACTGGAAACTTAATACCTAAATTACCTACGTGTCTATAACCTGAGCAATGACAACTCCAACAACAGAAGAAGCAATGCTTGTAAAAACAAACAAAAAACCTTACAGTAAGATGAGTTGAAATTCAGGAAGCCACATAATAGCAACAAAACAGAGGGAATTGGTGCTGTGTTCCACATTTTTTCATGTGCAGTGCCTGAAATTTTCCTGTCTGCTTAAATATAGATTTCCTAGCTCTAACCCTTTAGTTGCTCAGTATATAATTTGTGTTCCCTTGTGCTTTTGCTGCAAGTCTGTGCTGATGCAGCAGTCATTGATGTTTGCTAATAGGAACTAAATAGTGGTAATAATAAAACTATATTGTTTTATAGAACAGACTGAATCAACTGAGAAAACTCAAACATTTTTTTTCCTAGCATGTGGTGAACTAATGAAATAACTTTTCTGAAAAAAGAGTAAAAATTTTAATTTGGCCATTTCTATCATGACTTGTACAGATACTTGTTCAAATTGCTTTTATCAAGCTAGTTATCATCAGTAAGGCTTGTTTTACCCCATGCTGCGCACACACCTCCCCGCCCCATAATCGTTGCTGGGATTGGTTTGTTCCCTTTCCCACCTTTCTATATAGAAATACTTTGAAGAGGCAAATCCTTTGTACTGGGGGTCATACAAACCTCATTTGCAAGTATGTAGGCTGTGAAGAGGCAGTTGCTTAGGTGGGTATATTAGTGAAAGAGCAGGTTTATGTCAGGTACAGGAACAGATTCTGTTGTGTTGCTTTGCCTCATATATGATGCTTGTACGGTTTTTTTCTGAATGTTGTTTAACCATTAGCATGGGTAATGTTGCTGTCACAGATAAGTGACATCCAAAGCTATCTTCCTTTCTTCCCATCTCCTCCTGAAATTGAAAGCGTAACCTCCTTTAAATATGTTTTAGTGTAGATTATAGAATATTATTCAGAAATTAAATCCATGAAGAACATGACCTGCTAGTTAAAAATATTGCTTTTAAAATGCAGTGCATTTTTTTGTTCCAAAATGTGTTGCTTCTGTCTAAAGGTTGAGTGAATTTTAATCAGTTTTAAACTGTAGTTAAAATTATCAAGCAAGAAAACTTGAATTAGATCATATATTTTTAACTTTGATTTGGATTTTACGTAGTGTGTATTTTGAGGAGAGGAAAGTAACTAACCCCACACTGTGTCCTCCCTCTTAAAGGACTCTTGTCTCCTTCAAGAAGCCATTCATCTGACAGCCATGGCACAGGCTCAGATGACCTAGCTATCAAAAGCTACGTGGCCCTCTGTGCTTTGTAATACTTAGTGAGAAGCTGAGATTTCCTGGAGGTGTTTGTTACCCCAAACCCCTCCTTTCCTGGGCGTGTATGAGTGGCAGTATATGTCAGAGGAGGGCCAGCACTTGCATCTCTCCAAAGAGTGATGACGGCTGTGTGTGATTTGGGAAGGGATATGTACCTTTTCCCATCCTCTCCTTTCAGTTTGCATACTTGCATTGCCAGTTTGGTTTACTCCCACTTCTGTGCAAGAGTTTGAGTTGTTTTCATTATTGACATAGCACATGTGCTGGATTTTTCAGGGCCTGTTGCTAGAGCAACCCTTTGCATTTGTTCTGAGGAGAAACCTGGATTTAGGTGCCGAGAGCTTCCTTTGGGTATTTAGGCAGCAGTCATATTACCTTAAGTTTACTGCTCTGCAAACGAGGCAATCTTCTAATGCTGTTGCAGCTCTGCTTGTATCCCAATGTCCCCTCATGTCCTGCAGTTTATGACGTTATGTGTTATGCCTGAGGTGTTGTGCTATAAATACATCTTTTGGGTGGATGCAGAATATCCCTTTTATTATTTCCGATAGATGTCATGTGGTCAGTAGTTGTCAACAGGGCTCCAGAAGAGAGCTGGGCCAGGTATGATGAGGCGTAGGTGTGAGCCAGGTATGAGCCTGTCTTCTCCAGAAGGTGATGAACCTGGTTTATATGGACAAAGCTAGCTGTCAGCAGTTAGCTCAGAGGTTAAGGTTCACTCCCTGTGCTATCCACAATGGCAGGATAGATACAGCGATGCTCTACCCAGGTCAAGTGCTCTAAGTATAAGCAGAAAGAACAAAGGTTCCTGGTAGATCTTGAAATAGATTGTTGGTAACAGAGTCTGTGTATAAGTGGAACAGTATACAGAAAACAAATATCCTAACTGGACAGCTATGAAAATGCCAGTCTACTTTTTCACTGAATGTTTTAAACCTGTCCTACCAGATTTGAAAAAAAAACCTTCCTGGTATCAGGACCCTGCTTTGTCTGGGGAGGTATAATTAAGGAATACTCTGGACTAAGAAAAGCACAAGGGAGACATTCTTTTCCTTTTTTTCTATTTTCTCTTTTTTTCTTTCTTTGTACACTTTTGGTTTTGCTCTTCATGAGGGAAGATGCATTTAGCTCTTATTTTGTTTCAGAGGAAATAGCTTTTAGAGCTTTCATTCTATTCTGAAGTATGAAATCACAGCTTTGGAAAAAAATGGATAAAATGCAGAATTTATAGGTACTTTTACAATGTACAATGCTGGACTATCCAGAGGTACTCCAGCTAACCTTATGTTGCTGAGGTAGTAGTAGAGGTAGTCTGGCTCTACCACCTGTTATTGAGTTAGCTTGGTTGTATTCTGCACTGGGACAGCTGTTACTGGTTCAGGGACATGTGTATTGCACAATGTTGGGAAGACATGCTCTTGTTCATGCATCTAATACATTGTGGAACTGTGTATGCACCAAAATGGTGATTACTAAGGGATTCATGAGCACTTTGTCAATGCTTCAGTATTTTGCAGTTTAAAAAAAAAACACAACAAAACCAAATAAAAACTTCTTCCTCTTCTTTTGTCTTTCTAAAGAGCAGCTGTCAGGATATAACAGCTATTTACTCTATTTTGTATCAAACAATTTTTAACTCCTTTGAGAAAGAAAACCTAGCCACATATAAACACGAATCAGACATCTATTTTAGAGAAAGTCAACAAACAGTATGAAGTATGAACATTTCTCTTGTGCAGTTGGTTCCTTTTAACTAATTCCCATGAATGAGGGATCAGCAAGCTTGTGGCATTCAAACAGAAGAAACTGTTGTCCTTCATTTGCCTCTTTGGTATAGCTGATGCCTACTAACCCAGCCTTTACCTTCTCTTGGCTTCTCCCACTGTGTGTGTGTTTGTGACAGGCTTGTGGACTGCTCTGAGACCTCTGAACTTGTGGACTTAAAAGAAACAAAATGTGTAGCTGAGTGACATTGGCAGTGCCCGTAGTGAGTGTCCCTTGTGCAGGCAGTACAGATGGCTTCCCGTGCTCTTGTGTCTGTTGGTTACAGTGACTTGGAAGCAGGTTGCTTTGGCTCCAGGTTTTGTAGGTGAACTCTTTATCACTTTCCTTCTGACTGGCAGTAGCAGCTCTACTTTCTAATTAAACTACAGTTGCAGGCAGATTATTTACTTTTATATTAAGCTAATAAAAGTTTCCAATTAGACTGCAGCTTCACAGGTCACAGTGAGCCAGCCTAAAACCTTACTGTTGAGTAAAATTCTGCCCCTCTTTACTCCCTCTCCTCCTCTGCCTTCATGCTTCAGCTAGCTTCCCTAACTAGCTTTACTCATCAGAGCTTACTGAGAGCTGATATAACTCATTATCCCATAGAAAATTTTGTTGTTGTTGTTGTTTTCCTGGATTCGGCTGGCTTAGCGAATTGAGTTGACTCATGGAAAGCTCTGACAAGCATCAGAGCCGGCAGCACAAGGGAATGAAGGAGCTGGAAGGAGGAGAGGCATAAAACTGAGAGGAGAAGCAGGCAGGAAGTTGTTAGGTCATGCCATCTGTAAGTTGTAAACAGCAGCTTGTGTTTTGAGTTTTGTGATAAATACAATTACTAGCCTGTCAGCCCCAGGTTTTCATTGCATGGTCCTGCCAATGCCCTTGTATTTGGTTTTGTGTGAAACCAAGAGCTGATTCCGTTCATCTCGTTGATCAGACAATGTATATATGCATTTGTGTGTGTCTTCTCCAGAGACATGTGGAGAACCATGTAAGGAGCTGCGCTGGAGGTTTCAGTGAGATATATAGTCCAGACCTCCTGAGTATATTGATAGCATGTTGTTGCAAAGCATTCTCCACTAGACTTCAGTAAGAGTATAAGGAAGATGAGGTTATCACCAGTGATGACCCAGGAGCCTTGTGACTGCACAAAGAGAACTTCTGCGTCAAGCAAATGCAGCCTACTCAATAAAAAAGGTTGGTGCACCACAGCTTAGCACAGTTATGGGCAAAAGTGTACAAGGACATTTTAGACAAAAAAAAAATCAGATGATTCCCTCTAGAACAAATACATTTTGCAATCCAATCAGATGATCTAGTATGAAAACAAAAAAAAAAAACCTCCATAAAATTAACATGTAAATTTACTTACATTTGTATAAAATTCATATTACTCATAATACACACAGTTTAATTTACATATATAATTTGTATTTATATGAAATTATATTCATGGAGTATTCATGTAGAATTCATATAAAGATTTTGATTAAGGAGGGTGAAAGAAGCAAAGGTACAAAACAGTAGATAGCTTATGGGAAAGGATCAGAGGCTAAATAATAGGTGATGTTGCAGTAAGTGTCTGCTACAGCCTATGAAGAACAGGAAACAGGCAAACCTTTCTTTAAGCAGCTGGTGAAAAGCCTGACAGTCACAGAGTTGGAGAAGTGCCACCTTCACAAAAAAGGAAGAACTGTTGGGAGAGTGGTTGAGGGCAGCCTCAGCTGAAATGACCATGGGACTTTAGTTTAAGATCCCGAGAGCAGTCACCAAGACAAACAGCAGAGGAGTTACAACCTTGGTCTTTTAAGGATCAGATTTTGACCTGTTCAGGGGCTTGCTTTGCAGGATCCCATTGGGAGGTGCCCTGAAGGCCAAAGGGGCCTAGGAGAGCTGGTTGATCAAGGACAACCTCTCGGAGTACAGGGACGGACTGTTGCCTGGTGCAGGGTTAAGCAAGCATGGCAGAAAGCTATCATGGGTGAACATGGTAATCCTGATTGAGGACAAAAAGACAGTATGTTGAGACAGAAGCAAGGTCAGGCTACTTGGGAGGATATGGAGACATTGCCTGCTTATCTAAGGATGGAGTCAGGAAAGCCAAAGCTCATCCAGAGTTGAAGCTAGGCAAGGGAGGTGGAGGACAAGAGGAGATGTTTCCTTCTCAAGCATGCTGGCAGCAAGCAGGAGGTTATGTGGGCCCATTGCTCAATGAGATTGGAGAGCTAGTGACAAGGAAAAAATGGATGTACTTGATGCCTTCTTTGCCTCAGTTTTCACAGGTAAGGCTTATCCCCAAACCTGAGAGGTTCTGGAGTCTGCTGGCAGAATCTGTGGGAGTGAGTCCACACCTTGCAGGAGGTGAGGACAGAGTTAGGGATCACTTAACCATTTGGACATTCACAAGTCTGTGGGACCAGCTGGGATGCATCCGAGAGCTTGCTGATGTCATTGTGAAGCTGCTCTTTGTTATCTTCAAAAGGTTGTGATACTTGGGAGAGGTTTCTCAGGACTGGAAAAAGGCAGCATCACACTCATCCTCAAAATGGACGAGAAGAGGGATACGGGGAACTATCGGCTGGTTTTCAGCCTTCCCCTTGGAAGACGAAAGAGCAGATCATTATAGAAACAGTTTCCAAACATATGAAGGACAAGAAAGGGGTGGTGGGAGCAGCCAATATGATTAGCCTCACTGCTTTCTGTGATACGAGGTGCTGTGGACAAGGAAGAGGCAGTGTGTGTTGTATACCTTGGCTTTAGCTAGACCTTTGGCACAGTCTCTCATAGTTTACTTATCACTGAATGGTGATATGGGCTCTGCAAGTAGATGATGAGTGGAAAATTGGCTGGACTACCAGACTCAGAGTTGGGATCAGGGGTGCACTGGTGGTCAGTTTCATGTCTTCAGTTTACTGGAGGGCAGGGCTGTGCTCAGAGGGTCCTGGGCAGGTTGCAGAAACAACAGGTTGCAAAAATGAGCTGTCAGGAATTTCATAAAGTTTAACAAAAGGAGATGCAAAGTCCTGGTCTGGGGAGGAACAGCAACTTCATGCATCAGCACATGCTGGGGCTGGCCAGCTGAAAAGCATCTTTGAAGAACTGGGGTTCCTGGCGGACCATGAACCAGCAATGTATCTTTGCAACAAAGGTGCCTACCAGCCTCTGCTCATCACTGGTGAAACACATCTGGAGTGCTGTGCCTGGTTCTGGGCTCCAAGTACAGGAGAGGCATGGATACTGGAATGAGTCCAGTGAAGGGCTGCCAAGCTGGTCAGGGATTGGAGCACAGGACATCCAAGGAGAGGATAAGAGAACTGGGCCTGTTCATCCTGGAATAAAGAAAAGGCTCAGGGGAGACTTTGTTTAGAACTGCCTGGTCAGAAGATACGGAAAAGTTGGAGCCATACTCTTTCTCACAGTGATAGGATGAGGGGCAGTAGAAAGTTGGAATACAGGAAACTCCGGTTAGATATTTGGAAATACTTTTTTACCATCAGAGGGTCAAATAATGGAGCAGGTGCCTAGAGAGGGTGTGGGATCTTCATCCTTGGAAGTGTTAAAGACCTGATAGGGCTGATGTGTAGTTTAGCCTGATTTGAGCAGTGGGTTGGAATAGAATGACCTCCAAAGGTCCCTTCTGACCTGAAGCACTCTGTGACTCCACAAAAGCAGGTAAATGAGGATGCTGATTAAGAATGAATATAAATCAATGATTAGAAAATCAAGATTTTTAAGATTAAACAGGAAAAATAGACTAGCAAGTTGAACAAAATAGAAGGGAAATGATGTGGGTTTCTACCTGCCATAAACCAGTATTAGGCAGCAGTAGTACCCTAAGTTGGGTAATAACAGACTTTTTCTCCCACTGGTGATTAGGATATCAGATGGCAACTGCTGAAAAATAAATACATGTTTAATCTGTAGGACAGTATAATTTGCATGCAGGGCCCTTTGAATCAAACCCTTGATTCAAGACTTTTCCAAGCCATTGGTACTAAATTTTTAAGATGAACTAGATTTCTTTTTTTTTTTAAAAAAAACCTATAGATTATTCCAAGTTTGTGTCCTTTTCTTTTTTTAAGTCTGACTGTGAGCTAGTTGATGTGATGTTGTAATTGTATGAACTAGGATTTTTTTTAAGACTAGAAATGAGGCAAAACTTTCGGTGCCATTTAAAATAATCTGCTTGGGAGGCAGTCGATATCGTGGGATGAATGAGGCTTAAAGGTGGTAGCATAAATAGGTTTTTTTATTGTTGTTTGGTTGTTTTATGAAGGTAGTGTTTTATTCACAGAATATTCTTTATTTTGATACCTGTGTTCAGTCAGCCATTTATGACTAAATGTATTTGTGGGACTATGGCTTGAAAAGCAATGACTCAAAAGATCTTGAGGGTCACAGATGGTCTTACAGCCACATATGGATGTTAACTACAGTTGGAGTATAAATGGTTGGTGGGCAGATGCAATTGCATCTGCAGTGAGCATTTGCCCTTGCAATATTGTCCATTTCAAAACCAGATGCTGTCAAATGGGAAAGAACAGAGAGCAGAGCACTGAGCAAGGTTAAGGATTCAGAAAGTGCCTCTTGGTGAGTCTGAAGAATGATGGTCTCTTCAGTCGATCTGAAAGAAATTTCAGCTCTTGTGAGGATGGCCAGAAAGTGCCTGCATGAGGAAGAGGTTTAATTGATGATAGCTATTTAACCCAACCAACAAAGGCATTGTAATATCTAGTGATTGTAAGCAGAAGTGATGTAAGTTCTCTTCAGCCCCGCTTTAAACATTTCTTTCCCCAGTGAGGGAAGCTAACATTAAAACTGTTTTGGTTAGTTTAGATTTTTTTTTTTGTTGCTTGTTTTGTCACTTTTCAGTTTTCAGTGACTGCAATTTGCCTACTTCAGATCTTGGTTTTGTAGCTTGTTTACATATTTATTAGTTCCCACACGTACAGTCCAAAACCAGAACTACCTGTTCAGTCTGAAGTGGACAAGTGGTTCCATGGATGTGTGCTATGAAGGTGCAAAATGTGTAGTGAGCTCGAATGCAAAACCCTGAAGGCAGCTAAGCCTGTCCTTGTCTGTCTTGGGGAGAATTTAGTTTACTCAGTTTCTAGGAAGTTGCTTGGTGGAAAGGTTTGTTTGTTTTTATGTATTTATTCTTGCTTATTTATTTTTATATATTCAGAGTGTTGCAGCATTTTAAAGGCTGTACCAGGGATGTCCAAAGCTTTCAGACTTGCAAGTTGGGAAATCGTGGTGTGGACAAGAGTTCAGCACCATCTCCCTAGGCCAGGATCACCCCTTGCCTGCCCAGTACTCCTCCACTCTGCCAACCTGTCCATCCCATCTCCTAAAACTAATGGTCCCCTCCGTGTGCCTTCCCCACTTTACTGAGACAGATTACTTTTGCTCCAGGCCTCATTCAGTTTTGAGATCTCAGAGGGTGACCCCACCTGCTCAGTCATGTGCACCACCAGCAAGTAGGTCCCTAGAGTGAAGCCAGGGCCTAATGCTGCCGCTGTGGTCACTCTTAAAAAATATTTAGCTTGAAACCATACACTGCTTCAGCCTCTCTTTCTTCTTGGTCTGGTTTAGCTAGCCATTACAGGCGCAATCTCCAGGTGTGGGAGGTCACAGCACTGCTGGAGGAGTGACATGCATGCCTCCTCAAGGGACCTGCAATATTTATACAGTACTATCTATTATTTGTATAATATTTATATATTTAAGGTATGCTTTGGTAAGACTTTAATAAAGAAACGTGATATAAAACTGCTCATTAAACTGTACAAAGCTGCTCAAGCAGTACCGCTAGCTTCTTGATTCTGGAGCTTCATGTACGATAGAGAGTCTGTTTTAAAGGTAGTAATATTTTGCAGTTTCAATCTTTTTCAGATAGAGGAGCAGAAGGAGTATTTTCTTTGCCATTATGACAGCTCTGGCAGATATGTATTTTGGTGAACAGGGATTTGACCAGTGTCAGCTACTGAGTTACAAGAAAGCAAGTGAAAATTGCAGTTAGGGGTTAGTGAGGGTTGTAACTGTTCCGTAAATGAATCAGCAATAGTAGCTTTGGGGAGAGAGCAACATGTTGTTGCATTCAGTGTTTTCCTCTTAATGCGTGCAACAAATAGTGACAGCATTAAGAGGAAGAGGGAAGCAATACTTGTACAGATCTTTGCTAAGTGTTTCCTATTGACTTCTGAAAAAGCAACTGAGAAAATCTTTGCTGCTCTTTTTTGAGTCGTGTGTTGACTTTCTACTGGATTGCTCGGAGACTTTAGCTGACTTTCCTGCTGGGAGAAACTTTCAAATATATCTGACTTAAATAGATGAACACTTATCTTCCATGTGCTTTGATAGCTCTTAAGAAGTTTCTTGTTAACAAAGCTACTTGCATTTAAATGTTTGTCTCTTGCATCCCATCTGCTTCATCTCTTTTATCCTTAACTGAAATCCTAATTATGATAGCATTTATGATTGTTCCCCATTTAAACTGTGACATCGTTCATATAGGATCTCACATCACTACAGCAACATTTGAAAGGTAAAGTTGAAGTTTTCCTTGATTTTTTTTTTTTAAATAAAAATTTGATCTGATTTCATAATTGATCAAATTTAATGTTTAAGAGTGTAAATGGAGAATAGGAAAGTATTTATTCAACATTCAGCTTTATTCAACAGTGTTTTAGTGAACTGGAGAGAGATGTAATGTGATGTATGGTTGCCATAATGAATAAGTGCTGAATTTAACAGATGAATGAAGTTTGTTTATTACAAATCTTAATGTTTTTTCAAGTAGGTTATATTTTTTTATATTTTATTCGGGTGTGCTGCATTGAGTTTCTACCTAGAAAGTTAAGTAAAACAGAAAAAAAAAAAAAATCAGTTGTCAAAATAATGAAGAAAACCCTTTGTTTCTTGGAGCCAGAATCTTGTGGAACGAAAACCTATGTTACTTTCAGAATAGCCTAGAAAATGATAATTTCTTTGAAGATTTTCATAAGAGATTTTATAATTAGTCTACCCACAATCCTATAGATAATTGCTGAGGCTACTGCATCATGTCTGCAGAAGAGATCATGTAGCCTTTAGAATGTAATTTTCTTTTTTTGGTCACTTTGTTGAAGACGGACAAATACGCCTAAGTTAGTGGTATAAAAGCTTTTGTTAGGGGTGTGAAGGGTGTTACACCTCTGTGATCTGTTTGTTTGTCTTCCTTCAATTTGAGACTGCATGACTTTTTAGAAATGTACTGAAATCTTTTGAGGGCTTGTGGGACTTATAATGAAGAAAATTTACTTAAAGGAACAGAAGAATATGTTGAGCTGAAAATAAGATATTTTATGTGCTTCCATCCCTTCCTCCAAATATAAACTGTAAATTTGAGACTAAAAACCTCATTGCCTGATGGTTTACTTCTCTTTAAAATTCTAAGTGAAATTGGACAGTTATGTAGAAAAAGAAAATCCAGAGTTAATATAAAACCAGAAGCAGTAGTCAAGGAATTTTATTGACAAGATTATAAAATCTGAAGCTGATAGACTGGTTGTTTAAATTATTTGGCAGGTTTCATAAATAATTTTCATAAATAATTTTGTTTAAAAGTTCATTTTTTTGAAATGAAGTTTAAGAAATAAAACAAAGGCATGATCTAATCTAAAATAAAAGCATTTTTTAATGTGTACTGCTACACTTTTGTATGTTCCATTACTGTATTCAGCACGTATACCAGTCTGCCCTCAGATAATTTCCAAGATTATTAGGGAATGTTTTATGCTAAACATTAACCAAAAGTTGCTTTTAATTAATCATTTACCACAACAAAGTCTCCATTCTGTAATGTCATCAGCATATTAGTGTTCTGTAAGATGTAAAATGCTATAGATCTTGGAAAAAATAAACTTTGATCAAAGATCTGAACCTGACATACTTATACTAATTCTTCCCATGTTTGGAGTTGATAGGATAGTGAATATTTTTTTTGCATTAAATAAGCAAGTTAATTTTAATATTTTTAAAAACCTGCAGTAATTTACATGCTTCTCTAATGCCTCTGTACTTGATTGAAAGTTATAATAGGAAGAAAAATTACATATAATGATGTTTGTCTCTGACCTTCCATGTTAATTAAAATGGTAACTATCTCTAGTTTTGCTTCATCACCTAAATGATGAAAAACGTTGATTTTGTACTTTGTCATTTCCTAGCCATCCCATCCCCTTTTTGCTCTGACTCTTCCCCCTCCCACCCTCCTGAAGTGCTTTAGCCTACCATTACACATGTAGGCACAAGGTCATAGAATAAAAGGACATCCATAGCTGCAGCAGCAGGACTTCAATGCTTTACAATCAGTTTGTTTGCTTACATTAATACATATGCACAAGATCTTAAAGGATTCTACTGTTCCCTTCATACCTTTCCCTCCCCGAAGTACTTTCCTGTGTGCTAAATGGGACCAAGTAATGCTTTAAAGAAGCCTGAGGCAAAAGAACAAGCAAGCATTTTCCATACATATTTGCACTGCTTATCAAAAAATATTAATGACTCAAGTTTTAATCTTCTCTCAATTTGATGAGATGCCAGCCATTTTCAGAATTCTTAATTGGCCTTTGAAATATAAATCAAGGAGTTATTCACCAAATTAATTCTTCTGAAAAGAAGTCGTGAAGATGAAGCTCTCAATGAGTAGGTGGGCATGTTGGAACACAATGTAAATAAGGAATATGTAAACTGACCCAGAGTTTGCAGAATGATTTGTTTGCTTTTTGTTTACAGAAGACTGACTTAACAATGATAAAGCATTATTCCCATTGCTTTACAAGCCAGAGTATAAAGAGAGTTAGTGTTGCTGTGGTATATGGCAAAATTTAGGTCAGATGTGTTTGATTTGGAAGTTGTGGTCCTATCATAAAGAGGGAGAACGGAGACATTGAATGGCTTTCTGGCTCGGATTTTGTTCTGGTAAAATTGGTGCAGCAAAGGCCAAGTCTTCTGATTCTTTGAGCTTCATAGGATCACAACCGATCTTCTACATCTGAATGAAATAAAAGCCTAGATCACCAATGAAAATAATTATATATTTTTACTGAAAGTATATATTTTTGCTTTTAGAAGAGTTCCTCTACCCAAGTATTTTCTCTTTGATGGCCTGCTTCAATATTCTGTTCTTATATTATGCTTCATTTTTAGTCATGGCCTTTTTTTCATCTGGTAGGCTCCTGCATAACACTAGCACTATGTTGCTTTTCTCTGACTCTGGATAAGTGTGTATCCCAGCATCAGTGAGCTGGGAAACTGGGAAGTCTTATCAATGTATGTAAATACTTGCAGGAAGAGTGTAAAGGCACTATGTTGCTTTTCTCTGACTCTGGATAAATGTGTAGTCTTGTGCATCAGTGAGCTGGGAAACTGGGAAGTCTTATCAATGTATGTAAATACTTGCAGGAAGAGTGTAAAGAAGACTGAGCCAGGCTCTTTTCAGTGGTGCCCAGTGACAGGACCAGAGGCAGTGGGCACAAACTGAAACATAGGAGGTTCCCTCTGAACATCAGCAAACACTTTTTTACTGTGAGGGTGACAAAACATTGTAGAGGTTGCCCAGGCAAGTTATGACATCCTTGGAGATACTCAGAAGCCATCTGGGCACACAGTCCTGGGCAACTGATTCTATGTGACCCACCTTGAGCAGGAGATTTGGACCAGATGACCTCCAAAGGTCCCCTCCAAACTCAGCCATCTCTTACTCTGTGAAGTCTTTGAATTTGGTTTTCTTGTTTTCTGTAACTGTGGAATACTTTTGAAGTAAGATTTACTGTTTCTAAACAGCAAGACAAAGGAACTTTCCAGCTCTGAAAGTATGGTCCAGCTCTTTTATTGTTTTGTTCTGTGTATATGGAAGGAGATTTGGTTTTGTCTAGATTTCTATTGGGAGCAAAACTAGAAGGTCATTGTTAAAAACATCCACTTCTTAAGTGTTGCACAGCTATTATGATTTCTGTGTTACCTTTCCCATCTGATACAGGCACTGTTACTGTTGCTCACTAAGTGTAATTGAAGCAAAACGTCTACAGTCTTATGCCACTTTAAAAAAAATAAAAAATAAAAAAAATCACAACTTTAGCATGATTTTTTTTCTGACAGATTTCTCATGTTGGCAGTGTTGATTTATATACAGTTTCCTGGGGCAACACAGACAGTTTTATTACTGTTCTGGCTTTTCATTATAATGAACATTCTACAAATAAGTAGCATACATGTCAATATTGGAGATTTATGAGAGAGAGAGAGAGAGAGGAGGGAAGAGTAGATTTGTTCAGATTTTCCTCAATCTTTGTCTAAGATTTTTAAAAATTTAAATATAACTGTAAAATAAATCATTTTCAAAGATTTAATCTACTCTGAGGTAGGTTTGTAAAACTGCAAAAAGGTAGGTATACTTTTATTATTAAGTCTGAGGTTTATGACTAGGCCATATTGTATTAAGTGTATGCATAAATTGCAGTTCATTGTTCCATTAACTGGCATGATATAATAATTTCAAGTCTTTAAGCACTTTATTAAGAGATGGAGAAACTGGAGATTTTTTGCTATCCAAGAGAACAGAACATAATTAAAGGAGGCGGAAACCCACATTTATAAGATATATGGCACATCTGGCAGCTTGTGTGAAGATAATATGTTTGTTTGGCTGTGGGAATGCCTGCAATTGTATCTGCCAATCTGACACAGTAGGAGTTTAGCTAATGAGGTTGCCTAGCAAAAAGTGCATCAGGAGGAAGTCAGGGTTAAAAATAAGCATACATATGAAGAGAGAGCAAAAGATTTATAATGGATGTAGAACTGTTCTAAGTTGTTATGGTAACTAACATTTTAGACCCATAATTACGTAATAACAATGCTGCCAATCCGAAATAGACTGCATTTTTGTTATGTGTTTTTCTTCCTTTTTTTTTAAAAAAATAAATCTTGAAATATTTTCTAAAATATTTAGTATTTGAAATTCTCTGTCAATAGTCATGTAAAGTCTGTATATTTTAATTTCTGTAGAACTACTGTGAACAACAAAATAAAACTTAATGGAATAAACCTTAAAAACTAAAATACAGGAAAACTATGTGTGATTTTGATACCAAATCAGTTTTCTTTTTGCTTAAACCTGCAAAGCAGATATAAAGGTGTAAGTCCTAGTACTATTTGTTAGCTTAGACATAAATAATAGATTTTTCTAACTTTTTAAAATCTAGCTAATAATATTGCTTACTCTCTTGGAAAACTTTGTAGGAAAACCTTTGAAAACATAGAGTAATAATAACCAGAATGCAAAGTGTAGTTATTTGCCCTAAGGGAGAATAAATCTGTTTTGTTCCTGCCACCTCTTGAAGCCAATTTTTTCAGAAAGTCTATGTAATCTTCTCTTTTAAGATTTGGTATAAACATTACTAAGTTTGATCAAATCATAATATGCCTTTACTATTTAGAAGCCACCTTGTAGTGGTCATAACGTGACACATGCGTAGTCTGCCTTGAGGATGTTCTTATTTTAGGCTTTATTTTTTATTTGAGGAAAGCAGAATTCAACCTTTTTTTTTAATTCTTTTTTTTTTTTTTTTTAATTTTCCCCTAATGTAGTATAGAGAACTTCTTGCATGATCTGTGCAAGAAGGATGAAACCAATAAGGGAAGGTAGTTGCTGTAATCCAGAATTTATGATTTTTTAATTTTTTTTTTTTTTTAATCAAGTGGGCTGAAACAAGATGGTACTTCAGTTATTTGAAGACAGTGTGAAGATCTTGAAGACCACCCAAACTGCTCCAAAGACGTGCTTAGGTACAGCTCCTTAAATTTCTTCCAGGAGGAGCTGGGGCAAGGCACTGGATGTTTAAGGAAAGGTGTCATTCTGCCCATCTCAAAAATTGTGAAATTGTCTTCCCAGCTTCATTAAGTGCTTTTGTGAGACTTGGAGCACTGCTTTGCTTACTGACTGACAAGTTTTTCTTGACTAAGAAACAAGCAACAAGGGTATACTTAATTCTTCTTCCAGCTCAGATTACTCCATGGGTGGTGTGCTTTCAGTTCTTTAACCCTTCAGTTTTTCACGTGTGCAGGGACTGAGTTGTATCAGTTGCTCAGAAAAACAGTGGACTGTAAATTGTTTGAGTCTTGCATAAAATTGTTGTAGTGTTGAAGAAGACTGGATTATGTTCTTCCATGATTTGTGAAGGTCATTACTAATGTCACCGAACTGTTGGATTTATATTCCTGCCACAGCAAGAGCAAGCAATTGCTTAATACTCCTGAGTCCAGTTTCATAAGTCTTACTTAGTATAATGTAGTGAAAACTGTTTACTCTCCCATCTTTCTAATAAGGGCGTATTTACAATAAGATGGAGAGAATTGCTATTGGTAAGTGTGGTGTTTGATATATCATAGGTGTGTGTGCATAAAATTATGATATTGGGTTTTCTGATAATTTAAAAAGTAGGGGATTAAGCTGAAAAGAAAGCTGACAGCGTGACAGAGGGCTTGAGTTGCAAATTCCAGCTTTGTTTAGCCATAATGGAAGAATGAGGTTAACAGTAATGCTGAAGGTCTTATTTTTTTTATCAAATGTATTATGAGTGTGAATTATGTACCAATGAGGAAAATGGGAAA
>NW_010305497.1:0-11639 GCF_000700745.2 Antrostomus carolinensis | reverse complement strand
GGTGGGGGGGGTGGGGGTGGCAAGGAAGATTGTTTACATTTCTTCTTTTAACAAGAGACTGTGATGAACAGAGCTTTTGATTCCAAGTTGCTGAGAGTTGGTGAGGTTTTTTAGAGATATTCTTTGACTCTGACATCATCAGAAAATGGAATCAGCAAAGTATGTGCATTTCCTCAGCTCCCACAATATCCATTTTCTCTCAGTGGATGTTTCTTGTTTTTCTTTTCCAGTGTTGCTCCCACACAATGGGGCCAATTTTTGTTCAGGACAAAGAAAATATAAACAGAGCATGGATTTGGAATACGAGCAAGGCCTCCAAGCTTACAGAAATCTTCAGCCATGAGGAAGGGCTACATTATGTTAACTGTCTGCCAATAAAACCTGGCTAACCAAGTGCTGGCCAGTATCTCTGGGTGCTTTGCTGGTGCATCCAGAAGGCTGAAAACACTGATGGCCAATACTGGTGGTGCAAATTAAATTCTTGATTTAGACTTGGTGGATTCCCTGAGCATTTGAAGTGCACAGGTTGCAGGTGAGGTCAGGTGACCTAAGCAGGGGGGCAGGCAAAGTCTTTTCTCCTCACTGTACTAAAGTATCATAAATACTGAGCTCACCAGCCGAAGTCCAGCCATCAGAGAACAGCCCCACGCAGGAGAGAGTCAAATACTGGACAGTCAAACTGGCCTTCCTGCAGGGCTTGGAATGTAGCTTTCTAGAAGACTGTGAATTAGTATGTGACATTAAAAGGAAATTATTCCTCTCACCAGCTCATCTTCTAGCTTAAAACAAGGACAAAAATCTAGTGTTCAGTCACAGAGTCACACCTGCTCTTCCAAACAGCTTGGGAAGCCCATACTTTGAAAGGCGGTTGTTATTTTAGGCAAATTAGCTATGTTTGCTGCTTGTGGGTAAACCACAGCATGTGAAAGTGTCCCCTCATGCAGCTCCACAAGTGACTTGCTCACACTGGCCTGGACATCAGCCAGTCTGGGATGACTTTCTCTTCCCTGGAAGAGAAAGGCAGCTCAGCAAGAGCCAAGCTCTGCTGCACACACCCCCAGGGGTAAGGGCAGGGGCCAGAGCAGGTCCTCCCAAGCACCCAGGGCATCCACATTTTCATGGGAGAGTCTTAGTGACGGCAAGTCACTCAGGTCTGCACACAGGACGGCACTAAGCTGTGTCAAGCTGATTTACACTAGAAGAGTTGATTTATGGTGGGTGATATAAACCAACTGCAATAAGGGCCTCATATCTCTGGGCTCACTGACTGCAGCTCAGAAGCTGCTGGGAAATGCCCTGTGAAACATTTATCTAGATAAAATAATGTACTGCCGTCAGCAGATGAACCTCATTGACATCTTCTGAATTCAAGGCTTGATAGACCTTGTATTGAGCAGCAGAGACACAAGTTGGCTTGTTAAAAGGCTGAAGTCTACAGACAAACCTGTCCCACTGAAATGACTAGGACTTTGGTTCCCTTGGTCTGCTCCAGGTCTTCTCTTTGGTCTAACACCAGTGTCTGCTGAGATCAACAGGCTGAGATGAAAACTGACCCGGGGGAAAGGAATAAATATAGCTGATCAACAACTCAAATTCCAAAGGCTGCTTTTATTAACAATATTAAAATGGTATCTTTTATCTCTTCCTGTTGCCTAACAACTTAGCAAGTTTCATTTTGCCTGAAAACTTTTGATTTGGATGTTTCTACTCATTAGCAAAATGAATACCCTTGCAGTCAACCAAGACTTAGAGGAGCCCTCAGCAAAGAAGAGGGCAAACAAAAGCCCTGCTTGGATGAGCCTGGGTGACTGCCCCCTGGATGGATCCAGAGGCTCCAAGACTGCTCCATGATTTTAGCTCCATGGCAGCATTTATATCCATCATCACTTTTGAGTCAGCTGTCATGAATATCTGATTGGAAACCATGGAGAAAAATTCTGAAAAATGTTATCTATCCTATGAGGTCACCAGATGACACCAAAAAGCAGTCCTAAAGAAAAGAAAGCAAACAAGTCTAGGATAAAGTGAGAGTTTGAGCCTGGAGAATAAATGGCAGACAGACGCTGCAGAAAGTCTGGGTGGTGTCTGTGAAAGCTGGGTTATCCTTGCTAAATGTTGGCAATTTAGAAAATAAATACACTTTTTTCATAGGAAGCTGCTCAGCTCTCAAAACTCCAGGTTGGCTCATGATCGCTAAACTCTGCAACAGAAACAGTCCCAGAGCCAAATTCATCCTTAGCAAAACGCAAATTAACTTAACCTCGTACTCTTAGAAATAGTCATCACTTATCAGAGAATTAAGAGACACATTGGTTTCTTGAAGTCCTTCCCCCACCTGCAGGAGATGCCAGGAGAAAGGTTTTGATGTTAAAAGGAAGGCAGAGGGGAGTGTCTGGCTGGCGGGCTGTGGTTTTGCTTCCATTCTCACAGTTGTGCCCACACAGCCCCAGGATGCACAGCATAGAGCTGGCTCCTTGTAACCATGGGGGGAAAGGATAAATGGATTATTTTGGAGTGATATGCACATAGAACTCATGTCACTGGAGAATGCAGCCAGGCTATTTTTAATGTACTGCTTCATTTTGCACCTGCTACCATTACAGGGTTGTTTTTGTTTCCATTAGAGCCACTTGTCTTGAGGAGTTTATAACTCCTATGAAATGTGTAGCTCTGGGCTGGATCTTCATCCTCAGTTCAGGAGTAAAGATTTTTATCATTTAAAATGAGAAGAAGGTTAGTATGGCAGCATTAAGAGCATATGGAGGGGCGTTTTGAATAATTTTATGGGGTTTTCATAATTGTAATTCCTGAAGGACAGTTTAACATAGCCTCCTTTATTCATTCTGAAATGGAGCAACACAGGCTACAAGGACCTGTCCTTAAGGAGCTTGCAAAACCAAAATTGCATGAAAAGTCATTCTCAAGTACTTAATCAGCCACAATATTGCAATAAAATTATGAAATAAGAGATAAGAAACCTTGGCCCTTTTTCCCACTCCCACCGTGCAGAGGGCCAAGTAGAGCTCAGCATCTCTTTGAGATGCTGGAGGCTGGTGCCTGGCACGGACCTGCATTGCCTTAGATCACACACTCCCAAATACCATCCCGGTGCAATACTGGGGAAAAAACCCGTTCCAATAGCCTGCCAGGGAAGCCGATGTAGAAACACCATGTTGTTTGCTGCTTGTCCTCTGCCACCTTCTCTGATGAACACCAAAAGTGTTTTGGTTAAATTGTGCTCATGTTGCAGCATGATCATACTGGGAACAACTGCGGGCACACCAAAGGCCCTGACACCTGGATGTCTACAGCCTTTTGTGGTATCTCTCTAGCTAATGCCAAGGCAAGGGCTCTGCAAATGCTCCTCGTGGCCTCATCCAAGTGTTCCCACATTTGGACAGTTCTGCCATCTGAGCAGAGTCATGCTTTCTCCACAAAGCAGAGACAGGAGTAAGAGGATTATTTGCAGGTGTTTTCTTCCTGACACATAAAGCTGGTGTCCTGGCAGTGTGCTAAATGGCTTTGAGGCATGGTGTGGGAGCAATGTGATCAATCTGGGGTCAATGGTCAGTGCCCACAAGGCACCTGCAGCACTGCAGAGCACCCACCAAGCCTTGGATGTCTGTGCTTTTCAGGCTGGGCTCCCCGGAGGCCCTCTCAACCTGACCCCTGTCAATGTTGTCTTGCTCAAGACCATTTGCCGGTTTTCCTTTGCATGTTCAAGCTCTTGACCAGGTTGTTATGCAGTCACAGTAATAACAGGGAAGGTCTTATATATCACCTCCATTATTAATAGTCCTTATGAAGTCTCCCCATTCCACACATTCTTGTGTAAAACCAGGAAGCAGGGCAGGCATGAAGCAGGGCAGCAGTTTGGAGCGGCTGCTCAGCCCTGCACCAGTACCAACTGCATTCAAGGTGAAATCGCATCCTGGGTTCCCATGAAAACAAGGTCTGGGGGCAGTTTTTGCCCTGTGTGGCCCAGGACAAGTCAGAAATAACAGTGAAAAACCTCAGTGCCAAATATATTCAAAAGGATTGGCCCCACATCTTCATAAATCAAGCCAAATCCCTAAATCCAAAGCATGCTGAATTCAGGTCATGGGTCTGGGTCCTTTATCTATATTCATTCGGACAATAAAAGTGCATTATTTCCCCTTTGAATATTAATTCAATTAATTCAGACTCCTAGACCAAATTTCTTTTGACAGTGTGCCCTTGCACACTCTCTCCTTGGCTTTCTGCGAATTCCTGACCAGTGACTTTGCTGGCAATCATCTCGCCTGGACCAGAAGCGCGAGTACTTAACCATCTAATTGCAACAATTTCTGTCAGGAAATCGCAATTAATTACGTGGGCAATTTCAAGTTTGTGCACATTTGGAGTTTGCAAACATTTAATCCAAAATGTGTTAACCTAACGAGTTGCCACGGACGTCAGCCAAGCGGGGTTGCAGGCTCCACTCCTGCTGTATCCTAGTAAGGGAATCCTCACACTGCAGCTGTCCCACTGGGAGGATCAGAGTCGGGCCACTGAGTCCTTCTTATCACGGCTGCCTGCCAAATTCTTCTTAGGAATAAGTGTCACTTTGTGGTACCTCTATTTTCCTTCCCAGTAAAATAATAATTTGGCAGTGCCTGAGATGATGATAGTAAATCAGTGTAAGACAGCAGAGGTTACCGATAAACTCAACCTATTTATCAAGCCACGTCACTTAGCTATGTTAGCTGCAAGCGGACATAGGCTACTGTACTCTTAAAGTAGTTTGCTTCAGAAAATGAAGTAGGTAATGTTCTCACAAAAACAGAGAAACATGACCTGTCTTCATCCCAGGAGGGAATTACTGGGGGCTGACTTGCCTCTGTCACATTAGCATTGCACTCTGGGGCTGAACCACAGCCACCATGCCTTATGTATTAGTATGACCATCACCAGGACCAGCTTTGGCCTGTGGGAGTAAAAGCAGGCATCCTCCACACTTCTAGCACAACACCACATTTTGCAGCCCCCTGTCATGATCTGTTGCCCAGCATCTGGAGGCATCTCAAGCCTTTCAGAGTTTCAGGGACAAGTCAGTATGGAGGCCAGACAATCCTGCCCATGGTCTGTCCCAGGAGTGTCCCATGGGTTCACACTAGCAGCTGGTTTCTCTGCTGTGCTCCTGAAGGACTGTGAGGGGGAGTGTCCCCAAAGGTCTTGGTCTCCACCTCCTTTTGGTCCCGCAGTCACATCCATTGGTTGCTCCTGAACCCCTATCCCCGGTGTGGGATCGTGGCACTGTGATGATGATCCTATTAAAAGTGAGGCCTGCAATCTACATTATATGTGTAAATCACCCCCTTTGTATGGGTTTTACAGTGTAGGACTGCATGATTTTCCTTGCACTTGGGATTACAATTTTAATATATGTCCCCCTCTTCCATTTGTATCTTTCTTCCACTTCTTGCATTTTCCCACTGTATTGCAGTGCTTTTCAAAGAGGGAACTAACGGGTTATCTTAAGAACAGACCACAGACTTGAAATCTGCCCTCTGTTTTCATAAAAAAGAAAAGTTTTTCAGGAGGATAATCATATTCGGAAATGATGTGACTAAATGTTATCAGGTTGTCATGGTGATTGCAGTCTTTTAAAAAATGCCTGTATTGTGGTTCACTAATGAGCAATATATTAACTAAACCAAACACTATTTGTCTTTTCAAGTATTATTCGTATGCACTACTGAATTAAATATCTTTTTTTTTTTTCTGCTATTGGAATACTGTTCTTTGTCTTATAAACACTGGAACTGAATTCAGGCAATAAACAAAAGCAGAGATAACTTCGTCACCTTTGCTATATTTCAAACCACTGTGTCAAGCTGAGCCTCACATTAACCAGCCTGCAGCAGTAGATACTGAGCATCACATTGCCAATAAAATTACTTGTAGAACTTCAGACCTGTAGTTTCTGGCACTTGAAATTTCCTCGGTGTAATTCTCACCACATATCTCACTGGTGTTAGGGTTTACATTTGCATGACATGAAGAAGACAAGCTGGAGCGCTGAAGCAATGACCAAGTTGAGCTGGTTCTGAGTTTGACCCATCCCTACCATCTCAAAACTTCAAAATTCACCTTCCAAGTCCCCTAGACTCTATGTGGTGCCCGAGGAAGCCTTCCTTCTCTTAAGTGGGCATGGAAATGGTAGAGATGAGAGTACCTTTTATCACTCATGTACATGTCACAGTATGGTCTGCATTTCAGAAAGTCTTTGGGCTTTAGAGATCTTCCCAGCAGCTCCACTAAAACCTCTCCCAGAAACAAATCTACCACAAACCAAGAGGACATGATGGTTTTGGAGGGGCAGTGAGGTCACACCAGAGGGGAGAAGATGTATGAAGATACCCTAAGAGAGACAGTGAAAACCTTTGAAAGTCTGGAGGTCTTTTCATCCAAAAACTGTGCCATCCCAGGTGCAAGCTTGATCTGGACCTTCACTACCCTCTGAGCAGTCTCCAAACCCTGCACTGACACTACTTCCAAGTAAGGGAAAGCTACTTCCAAGCTCCAAATGATGCAGAAAGTAAGACAGTTGGGACCTGTCCAGATGGACATCAACATCTGGACAGGGCCCATGGCCCATCAAGGTGTAAATCAACACCTTTGCAAAATAATTTCAGGTGGTACTCTGTTATTTTTCTGAAATGAAAACTGTGTTTATGTTCCTGATCCTTTTGACACAAGCTAAGATGAAAATCCCAACTCCTTCAGTCTTCCCTGGAGCCAGTTCCTGCCCGAGATCTGCAGGAAATCCAAGATTTTGGCTATGTCTCCTTGCAAAGTAAGTTTGTTGGTATGGGATGAGAGAGCTGAAAACACATCATTGAGATGTTTTGTGTTCTGTGGGGAAGAGGTGACATTGTCATGCACACTTAGCCCTTACATTACATGCTCTTCCTCTGCAGTTCACACTAAGGTCCCATTGGTTTTTCAAGCCTGCTAGAAGAAGACTACGTTGACTGGAACATAATGACTAGTAATTGAATTAGTTAAGTCTTCCCAGGCATTTTGCAACTTTTGTTTATAGAGTTGTTTAATATCGTGACTCATTCACTTTATTTTTGTTCGGTGAGTAATATTTGGTGCTTACACATGTTTTCTTTTTATAATGTGCAGCTCTGTAACATGTCTTTTGAACACAGAATCTCCCTCGTTTCAACTTTGCTCTACTTGTACAGAATTTAAACACATAAACCCTGCTATTGAAAACTCATCATTAATTGATTGTGCCTAACTACTCTCAACATAGGTTTTATATGTCAAAAGAGTAGTCCAGGCTCTCCCTCTCCCCGCTATATTTCCTCTCCTTCCCCCCACCACTGCCAGTCTATATTTAGTTGGAGATTTAGGTTGATCTGCAATTCCCACTGCAAATTCCTTTCCATCAGCAACTACAGCCAGAAGGTCTGAATAAGGGAAAGGTTTGCACTTCAAGAGGCTCCCTGTTTCCCTGGATTTTCAGGTTTGCTACTGTTTGTAAAAAGAGCCTGGTTCTAGATTCTATAGACTAACTGGCTGCTAACTCATCCCTCTTCTGGCACTGGCATCAGACTCGGGTGCAAAACATTGTCTGGTTGATGGTCCTCCCAGAAATATAGGCAGCGAAAGCAAGGAAAGCATGTCTGATCCTGAAATGTTTCCAGAGTAAAGTGTCAGAGAGGATAATGCTGACAGGACTGGCAATCTCTCCGAGAAGGAGAATGAAGTAGAGGAGAGCAGTCTGTAAATCACTGCAGAGGAAAGCCCAGCGCGGGGAGAGCTCTGCACATAGAGGACTGAAACATTCAGCCCTGCTTCAAATGCAGACAGGGAAAACAGGAAGAATAATATTATATACTCATGCTAGGTTTTCTTTAAGCTTTCCAATACTTATTTTTCCATAATGCTTGCCCTTCTGGCGTTGGTCATGCCCTACCCTGCAAGAGTCCTCTACCTTGGCTTTAATCTAAAAAGAAGCAATAAGACACAGCCTTCACTTTTTCCAAGACACGCACTGCAGAGCCCATGTGCTGCCTCTTCCCAAAGAGCAGCCCAGTCTGGGCTGAGAGCCTTGCCTGGGGGCTTTGGAGACCAAGATTCAGCCACCTCCTAACCACAAACATCCTGAGCCTGCCACCTGTAAAATGTAAGCCTCTTAGTCACCTACCTCCTCGGCATGTTGAAAGGATAAATAGTATAAAGACCAAGAGATGATCAAATATGGTCCTGGGAAGCATGTAGTACTGGAGATTACTTGGGTTTGCTACCTTATTCCTCTCCAGTCTCTTACGATTTCCATTTTGCTAACTACTTAACCACAATTCATGTTCAAGTTTTTACCCACTGTTGAACTGTCAAAAAATAGCCAGTCTGGATACTTTCAGTTTCAGCTGCATTTTAACACTTTAGCATTTGTTAAAATGAAGCCAAACATTTGCCTACCTTGTTTAGACGATGTCAGTATGTGTCAAATGAATGTGATAAAGAGTGTAGTATGGAGTATATCCAATAGCTGATTTTTTTGTCAACCAAGAGAAACAAGGTGACTGTATTACAAAGTTATCCCTAGAAGAAGAATCAAGGCTGAGGTGCAGTGAAAAGATTAGCTGCACTTGTCCGCTTGCAAAACCTTTCTTTGTGGTATTATGTTCTTGTCAGTAATAGTAATAATGACTCTAAGCCTGAACAAAAGCCAGATGATGTTGATGGAGTCCTTCATGGAATTCAGTAGGCCCAGAAGCATGCTCTACATTTATCATTTCTTTTGCCCTTGCTCAACGTTTGTAGGCTTAAAGCCAAACTTCTTAGATGTTTAACACAAGAAGCTATACTTTCCATTAATGTCCCCAAAGAATATCCACATTTCTGACCCAAAGGTCTCCCTTTCCATAAGCCCAAGCATAAAGGGCCTGTTGAAATGATGACTCCAAGTGTCAGAACTATTTTCTTTTATTTTCACAGCATGTGCTGACTAAACAGGGCTGCCTCTGGTTTCCATCTCTCTCCATATTTTCTGCTTTCTATCTCAGCCTTTCTGTTGTCTCATAATTTTCCTGTCTTGGGTCACCTGAAGTTGTATAATCTATAGTTTATATCTCAACGATGTAGCATGGTGTTGTCACAGAGACATATACCCAGAACATGCTTTTGCTTCCATATTCATTACACTAAACAAACAGTCTTGATAGAGATCTTGTCCTTGTAATTATATACTTCCAAGTATCAAACAACATTTTGTCAAATGTCTCGTAATTGCAAGAAGCATAGCTAATTGCCTCTGCTCTTGTTCTTGCCCCAAACTTCCTGCGTTAGCAGAATATATTTATAGCAGCTACGTAATAAGTGCACTGCACTGATTGAAATGTTGGACGTGTTTCAGTTATTGTTTATGCTTTACTATTTCTTCTTTCTTTATAAATTAGAGACTCTGGAAAGTGTTGGGGGTTCAGCTTGATGCAGTTATCATGACTTCCTAATGTTAATTTCCCTTTTTATTATATCTATATCTGCTGTTAAAAGACCTAATAGCAGCAACAGGTCCTTTCCAAAACGATGGAGCCAAACACTTTCAAATCATGGAATAAATTTGGTCCAGATTAAAACTTCACAGCTTGGACTTATCTCCATAATGAACTGAACCAACACCCAAGATACGAAGACCCTTGAACTCAGATGCCAGATAAGGTTGTTGTGTGCAAATTCTTCCCTTAAAGCTTAGACTCATGATCTTTTCAGAAAGGGGCTTTCCTAATTTTAGACGTTACTGCCTATCTCCTTGTGGCGAGTGCCTTTCAGTGGGAGGTTACCGTGTCCTCAGCTGAGCCAAGTGAACGGACTTGGTGAGATAATCAGCTTCAGCGCGAAGTCAGCAAAGTCACTTTGAGCTGCTGCAGAAGGTGAGTTGAGCCAAGTTGGTGGCTTTGCCCGGACATGATTTCCATTTACATGATTGGACCCTGCTGGGAGATGGCAACCTTTAGGGCAGGGGCAGCAGCTAAGGGCTTGTTTCCTTAACTGTATCAGCTAGACCTGCAAGAACACCTCTGCCTCCATGCCTCCATGGTATCCAAAACTATGCCATTGACTTACACCAAAGCAGAATTTTGCAGGATTTTGTTCCATCTGTAGCTGACAGGGGACTGATTGACAAAGCCCAGTCTATTTGTATCCCTCAGTGTATTTGCATGATTCCTTTGTGGATATTTTTTACATGAGTCACCTTCTGCGAAAGGAAAAACACTGGTTTCACCAAGAAAATACAAAGATATATTTTAAATATCATAAAATGTCTCTCCACTTAATTATTTTTGAAGAGCTCAGACTTACGAATAAAGGGCCTAATAAGGAGCTGCCATAGCTGGTGTGTCCCTGGGACTGCTCTTTATTTACAATAAAGCCAGAAGGATCAGGATTTGACCTGATGGCATGACTACTAGCATTCCTGTAAATTCCAGTTGCAATTCCTCTTTCACATGTAACTTTGCTTTTCCCAAAGAAGCCTGTCTGGCATTTTATTTTTATGTTTGGGCAGACTGGAGTGTTGTCTCTGGCTGCATGAGGAAGGCCGAGGTGGAACAGACAGAACATCAGCTCTAGGGGAAAAAGAAACAGCCATTGCTTCAGCGTAAGCCTCCTGCCTTTTGTCAGCTAACATCCTACCTCTAGTAGAGGGGCATTTTTTTCCCACCCACTTCGGCCTTGATGGACAGTAAAGAGAAACAAAATAGATTGGTATATACCTGGTCTGTAGATCATCGTGTCCTTCCCTTACTTAGTAAATGTTTCTTTAATTGGCTTAGTTAGACCCCCTCACCTTTCAGCACTTCAGGAATGACTCTTTGAAAAGAGCCATGTACAGAGATTTAGTTGACATTTAGTGACGCTAGGCTCTGCAGTCTCCAAAATATGACTGATGTCACTTGTTATGTTCCCTTGGGTCTCTGGGCACAAAGTCACTCTTACCCTGAAGCATGCATTGACAATCTCAAGATAACACTTCTTTGACAAGAGTCAGGGGCCCTGTTCTAGGGTCTAATGTAATCTCTAGAAAGCTTCCAATCTGGGCATTGATTGTTATTTATATTTCATACCTGGTGTTTGTGGATGCCTTGTTGTGATTTTAGTATTAAAGCTGCTAATAAGAACAAAAATTCACACCTTTTTCCACTGGATGGACATGCTGGCCAGTCTACGCTCAGATGGAAGAAAGTTTGTTCAAGGTGAACAAATACAAACGAACCTAGGAAAATAATCATGCCCTGTATTCTTATTCTGCAAACAAAGTCAGCGGCACTGAGAAGATTGAGGATGAGGGGTGAATTAACCTGAATTTTACTCTGTCTAATCTATCAAGCCCACCCTCATTGTGGATCTACCCTTCGCAGCACAAGGAGTTTGTAAGCAGAAAGAGATACTCTATGTTTACTCCTTAGCTCCGTAGAGAAGACTGGTTTTATTGAGGCTCGATTTTGCCTTTAACCTTTAGTTAATGCCATTTTCTTCACCCCGACCCACATCAATGGAGCCGGGGCGGGTGAGCTGCGGATACCCCGCTCACGGGCAAGCAGGCTTTGATGCCAGCCTTGTCCCGTCGAAAGACCCGGTGAGTGGCTCCTGCCTCG
>NW_010305496.1:0-13101 GCF_000700745.2 Antrostomus carolinensis | reverse complement strand
GCTTTTTCACCCAGGGTGAGGGAGGGACCACGGCTTTGCTACCTACAGCGCTCAGTCACGTAATAGGCGGTGCTGGAATGTTGTATGCTTGGAAGTGGTACTATTTTTCTAAGGGTTATCTGTGCTTTCCTTTGTTTGGTGAATAGAACCCCATCTTCCCCCATTTTCTTGTCCAAATTGAATACCTTAATTTTATTGGCTTCTTGGGAATCGTAAAACAGAAGCTTTAATCAAAGTCATGTTTTGAAATACACCAAGAGGGGATATTTCATATCAATTTTATTGTGTTTTTCAGTTCCCATTTTGGCAATGAATGCAAGCCTTTTCACTTTTTTTGTTCTTAAATTCCAATACTGGAAGACCTTATCTACAGTCTAATCTTTGCTGATGTCTGACTCCTTTTAAGTAGACATGAAAAGCATGCTTTCTTGCATGCAGGCAGTGAAATGTGCATGCCAGTGTACTACTTGAACAAACTGAACTTCATAAGGTTGAAGATAAGCTATCTTCACAAAGCAACAGTGTATACTTATTAGAGTGAAAAAAAAGTAGCATCCTGGTTTTTCCCCCTAAAACAGCAGTGGCAAACTCTGTACAAACTACATTTTTTGTTGCTTAATAAGTTCATACAGGCCAGTGCTTCAGCCTCTAAATTACACTATTCTCTCTTATGCATTTACAGCCAACAGACCTGGAAGAAAGACTGTCTTGGAGCTAACTCCTGAGCATTTTGTGATCATTCATCATGAAGTATGTAGTACAGGAATGGCTCAGAGTAACTGCCTTGCTATTCATAGCTCAAGCAGTTTCTGCAATGGTTCTTCCCAATGCCACGCTCTTAGAGGAACTTTTGGAAAAGTACATGGATGAAGATGGTGAGTGGTGGATCGCCAAGCAGAGAGGGAAAAGGGCTATCACAGACAGTGATATGCAAAGTATCTTGGATCTTCATAATAAATTACGGGGTCAGGTGTATCCACCAGCTTCCAATATGGAATATATGGTAAGGAAAAACTGATAGCAACATGCAGAAAGAAATGTTCTGAGAATAGTTACTGTCACTTTATAAAACAGCATACTTTCAATCTTAGCTTGCTTGTTTTCTCATTTAAAGCACTTGTTACATATTTATCTTTTTTTTGTACAGAGGTGAACTGTGAGATAAAAATGCCTGCTTGTGGATCCAGTGTCATGTTCTACTGATATTAACGGGTTTAATCTCTCATAGCTCTCCTGAATTTAAGTGGCAATTCCGCAGTGTTAGTGGCCAGTTTCCAAAATTATGTTACTCAAAATAGTTGACTGTGGCTTAAGAAGTTACCATCTAAGAGGAGTACTGAACTATGAAGTTTCAAAATAACATGGATTCTCTCCTGTACTTCTAGGCTGAATGGAATTTCTGAGCAACATGAGGCCCCTATAACAAGAAAGTCTTCTATTTAAGTTGACATATGTTACTGGACTGGAGTCCTATATGTTCCTGTGTTTAACAGATTAATAATGTAATACATAATTTCTGTTTGTGTTTTTCCCTTAAGAAGCATCTATACTTGGTTTACAGTTAGTAGACTTAAATCTCCTGTGTTTCTGAACTTTGGCTTTATGCCATAGTCCAAGGCTAACTCTATCTCTTCTTGCTAAGTGGATCAAATCAGGTCATTAGAGCTTTTAAGAAGTCCAGAGGTTTGACAAGAATGGGCAACTGTTCTCCTATATTCTTGTTTCAGCTGAAAAGCTCGAATCATTTTCCTGTGTCCACACTGTGTTTAACTTGTTTAACTGTCCAGGCAGCAGAGAAATAGCATTACTATAGGTCGGGTTGTTTGTACCAAATATTACACAGGTTTTCTGCCACTTTCCATTGTAAGGTTATGACAGAGGATCATATTAACACGTTTCAAGATGTCGGTATCTTTCCTAGCTTGCAGTGATGTGTCTCAGCTTGGAGATCTGATTGAACTGAGCATGTGTATGTCCTGGAGAAACCATGCTTGCTTAAACCATCAGTAAAGTTAGTTTAACTTAAGTTTCCCTAGTCATTATATTAGACTAAGAGCCATCAGAGAATTAGTTATCACATTTCGTCTCCAAAGGGATGATAATATCTGAAACTCCTTTAAATCTTTCAGTTACAATTGTCCACACATATCCTTAAACATTGTTTTCTGTTGTGACTTTTTCACACTTTGTTATGTTATAGGTTTTTTATTCCAAATAACTCTGATTTATTTCTGGAAAACAGCAAAAGCTGTCCAGCTTTTTAGTAAAGTGAGAATAGGGAAGACTGTATTGTTTTCTCATGTTGAAGCACCGCAAAACTTTTTCCCGAGATTCTACAAAAAGGTAGCTTTGATTTTTAGTTATGCACCTTTTTCCATTCCTAGTGCAATTCTACATTTATGGGTGTTTTATATCTTGGAAAGAAGAATTTGGATGTACTCATTGGAGTTAGATTTTTGACAACTGTATTCTTCAAAGATTCCTCCTGCACTACACACACTTTGGCCTACACTTTGTGTTAGGTCTACATCTGGAACAAGTTTTTTTTGTTGTAGTTTTTTCTGTACTTTCCAATGACCCCTGACCAAGAGTACAAGTAGCACGGAAAAGAGATTACCCAATTTTAATGTTGAGGAAATGTTCTTAATGTCCCGTTATTGGGGATGGGACAGCAGCTTTCAAGAGAGTGGAATTCAATTTTGGCATAATATTAGGGATTGGGATGGGCAAGAGTTTGGGATTTGTGAATGCAAAGTGTCTGTGTAAAGGATCTAGTCAAAGGGATGGACACATGTTCAAGGACAGGGACCCATGAGAAGAGCATGGAGTGAGGCTGGGAGTCTGGTCAAGAAGGTGTTGAGAAATCAGTGATACGGAGTGAAAGAGCATTTGATGAATAGATGTGGTTAGGAGAAGGACTGTGACTCTCTGGGTAAAGAAAAATTGTGAGCAGGATTTTATGGAAGGAGGTCAAGAGCATGGAAATTTGCTAAGAGGCTATTTAAAAATACTAAGCCTGGGAGTGAGTGGGAAGGGAGATTGTACCTGGAGAAAGCAGGTGGGAATCAGTATTGGGAACCGAGAGGATGATTTAAGATACAGCGGGAGCCCTCAGCTGCTTGAAGGAGGAAATGATGGGATTTCTGATTGTTTGAACATACATTTGTATGATACAATTTGCGATTGTGTGATCATCCACCTTCTTTTCTATACTAGGTGTCCTAAAGGAATCAGGGCTGTTTTATTGTTTAATGCAAGCGAAATTTGAGTACAAAATTGTAAATGTGGTGTGGAGCCACAGATTGAACTGCAAAGGAGCAATAAATGATAGCTCATTAAGGAAGCATGATTTGTTTTGTGCAAAGAGATTCCTTTGGAAAAACTGATATCTGGTCATTATCATAATGCATATATACAAGAAAAAAATTATAGATGCAAACTCCATTCTGTCATTTCATATCTTCTGACAGATAGAGCTATATAACTATTACTGCTAGCTTTTTGTCTATAATTAAAACAAATGCTTGTTTTGACACTTAATAGTCACTTTATTTTTCTAAATGCATATTAATAATAGGACAGATAAGTTCCTCTTTTCCAGATAAAGAAATAAGCACTCTTAGATGTGGTTTTCCAAGGGTCTGTGACCTCTGGATCAGTTTTGTGAATGACAGAAAGTTGGAACACTCAAGTACTGATAGAATTAAAAGTGTACTTGGCTATTTTTTGTAAAATAAAGGATGGAGATGAATGGGGATGTTTAATTAAAAAAAAGTTTCAGCAGATAGACCCTACCACTGAAAACAAATGCTTGCACAGTGTGATACATTGGGTCTTACCAAAGGTGAGTTCCCGTGCTCCAGAATAGAGAAACAATCCCTCTAAATGTTTGCCTGATGTTTAGTCAGCTAGATAAGTACAGCTGAAATACTTTTGGGGTGCTTTCTTAGTCAGATACGTTGGCAAAAAAATCTTCCATGGGCATAGTCATGTCATTGTAAGCTACCCCTTGTGCTGGTAAAACCTTTTATTGTAAATAGAGCTAGCTCTGCTTGTGGAAGTTTTATGTCTTACTGAATCTGAATGGAGGTGGTCAAGGTGTTTGGGAGGAGGTATGTGGGGGATGCATGCTCTCATTGCACTGTTAAAGTGTAACAATTAACCTAACCTAACAGGCAGCTCTGGCTGAAATGCCTCTGTCCTGCCTCTGCCACTGGCATGTATCTGAGTTGATGATGAGATTGATCCAAGTACTTAAAGAATCAGATTTTATTTTTTAAAAATTAAATTTATTTTTTTTTTCCATTCTGCGTCATTAAAGTGGCTCCCTATATGGCTGAATCAGATGAGTACTGGTGCTGATAAAAGAGCATAGCTAAGGAATAGGAGAGATGAAGAACTACACTTTGGGTAGGAGCTATTGGTTGTATACCTTCAGTGCAAAGTCCAGCCTAACCTTTGAGGAAACCATAGCGCTAATGCCATGTTTTGATCTAAGCTGTGCAGAGGAGAAAAGCTTTTGAGGATGGTCTCCAGCATATAAGGTCTTGGTTCTATTTTTTTATTTTATTTTATTTTATTTAAAAAAAAAAGGTTGAAAAGGGGTACTGGGCTATCACAGTTCACAGACCTAAAGTTATTGGCTGCAGTAAGAATCACAGTAGATAGTGAACAGAAAGTTCTCATGGTTCTCTGGCTGAATGTGGTGGATGAAAAGTTCATCTTCCCAAGCACTGTGCCTCTGGTAGGGAGCAGTAATGGATTCCTAGGATAAGAGGATAAGAATGGAGCATGTGAACAGGGAAACTTCTGCAATGAAACCCTACAGCTTCCAGCAAACAAAAGCTTAGGCACTTACTAAATCTGCTGTTGTACTTTTTCTTTCCAGTAGTCTTAGATGGAATCTTCTTTTTTTGAATCTGAACACATTTGAATCCATTTGTATGCTTTGAATCCATGGCATTGAGTTGCAGAGCTCTATAAATTTAATTGTACACTGTGTGAAAAAAATACTTTTTTTGCTTTAAACCTGTTCTTTTATTTGACACCTTGTTTTTCTTTAATGTGAGAGATAGTAGTTTTCTCAGTGGTCACATCTTTTTCAGCTGAAGAGTCCTACTTCTCTTACTTGAAAACTTAATATCTGAAAAGCTATTCCATTTTGTTTTCCTTGTCTATCTGCTATGGTTCTACTGTTTTCCTTTTAATTCAAAGGGAACAAGCCAAAATGTTGTTAGTTACAGCATACTGCAAATTGATGTAGTTGTATTTTTTTCACTTCCTATTAATTTCTAACATTCTTTTACTTTTTGACTGTGGTTAAACTAAAGCCGATAGAGCTAGTCACAATGGCTCCAAGATCTTTCCAATGTGCTAAGAGGTCATGTAGTACACTACAGTGCATGTATAGTTGGCTGTAATCTCCAGCAATGTCCTCATTATTTTGCATGTGTTCACAATGAATGCTACCTGTCTTTTGTCTTCCAATCACTTAATATTAGTGAATCTTCTATCTCTATCTTTTATTTTCCTATCTTAACTACCTTAAGTAGTTAATACCATCTTGCATTGCCTTCTCTTGGCCTATTGTGAAGAAGATATACAGCAGAGGACCATGGACACATCTTGCAGGGAATTTGAAAAATGATTTAGTGTTCTTAAATCTGTTTTCTGTCTTCTATCATTTTTTTCTTTATCTCATAATAGCTTAATTTTATTTATTTATTAATTTTTAAATAGCTTAAGAACTTTGTAGAAAGCTTAACTACACTTAATCCTTTTCCACACATTTTTGACACCTTCAAAGTCTAATACATTTGGGAGGAATTAATATTATCATTTAATGTTATCATTAACATTGAATATGTTTTTTAAAATCATCCCGATGGAAGTCAGTTTTTAGTCTGCAGTTTTTCAAGATTTACTGGAAGCTTTTGAAAATATTAACACCTACGCACTGTTTTTTGTTACTGTGGTAATGAGGCCATTTTGGGAAAGGTTGTGTACTACACAGTAAATCAGAAGTTTCATGATCTAGTTCTTCTGGATTCTTGAAGGATACTGTCTGGTCCCGGCAATTTGATACTGTTGATATTTTCAGTTTCATCTAATGTTTCTCAAGTCTGATACAGATCCTCTGGTTCACCTTCTGTCTCTTTCTCCATATAGAAGGATTCTGGTGTGAGAACCTGCATAAACTCCTCTTTAGGGAACAGCAATCCAACAAATTCAGTTAACTCCTCTGCAATGACCTTATACTACCTTACGATTGCATGTTAGATCATTCTTTCCTACACCTCTTCCTTCAATGCTAAGAGAGTTTTTGAATTGTCAACATTATGACTTCAATAGAAAAAAAAATAATCTTTCTGAGGTTATGATGAACAGTTTGTTATGAAAATGTGTGGCAGGTGCATGCAGTATATGTTTATCCTGCCATATGCTGTACACAATTGTTTCCTAGAAGAGAAAAGAGTAAGGAACATTTTCTTTTTGATGTGCAGAAGACTTTAACAGCATTGGAAAGAGAGCAGAGAGGGATGATGTTTCCCTGCTGCCCTTCCAAAGCACCCAGACGACACTTATCAGACCATTGTATAAATATCATGATTTTGACATTTCCCATCCTGGGCCATTGACACCAGCGTGGCCTTCAGACCACGTATGCACTTGGGGTACATCTGTATGGAAAAGATATCTGAGCTAGTACTGAAAACTGAAGCCAACTGCTGCTGGCAGTAGTTAGTCTGACCACAGCAGAGTGCTGTTGTGGCTCTGCTGCTCTGCGGCTGTTCTGGTGTCCCCGTCTATTTCTCCAAAAATGGGAACCATCATGTTTTGTCATTATTTGGCAGATTGACTTTAGACAAACTTATGTACTCTGCTGGCATCAATCCCACCCTTAAATAATTATCACAAAAAAAGACTGTGATCAAATCAGGAAATCAGTACATTGATTTGTTGTTCAGACCAGACTGATGCAGAAGGCCTTACTCTATGTTATTCAGTTAGAAGGGGTTTTGTTGCATTTTTAATAAATTCTTACTAGATTGTAAAGTGTTAATAAAACCTGAAAAACTTGTTTTAGGCACTGTAACTTCTTAACCTCTTGATCTCTTGATCTTTTTTTTTGTAAGCATTATTTGTGTATCATGGACTGAATTTGCAAAAACTTCCTCCCCACCCCCCATTGGCAACACTAAACCTTAATAAATCTGAACATATTAATGAAAACTGAGATGTTTTTTCATGGTTATCATGGTCAACACTTTAAAAATAGTCATTATTATTGGAATAGTGGAAATTATTAGGTTCTTTATATTCCAAACTGTTATACTCCGAAAACTAAAACAACCCACCAAGAATAAATTTATAAAAGCAATTTTGATTAATGAATTTATAATGCGTTCTATTTTAAACCATTCTTCTTAGTATTCATTCCTTGATTTCATGCATATTTTCCCAGAATAAGTCAAACAGCTTATGTGAGATCTTCATTCCATTCATGTGCCTTTGCTGCACTGAAAACCTCCCAGCTTGATAGATACCGATGTGTTTCAACCTGATATTTGTTGGCACCTAGCCACACACTGCATTTTGTAATTACTGTAATTGGAGAACACCAGTGTCCTCTAGGGCAAGGAAGTGTTTTCTTATATAATTATTTTCAATCTTCTTTTAGCCAGATCCTGCCGATACATGCTAGGGACGTCATCATGATGCCCATGCCGTGCTTCTATAAAGTTTTATTTTCCAAACCTTGTGAAGGAGATACAATCTTCTAAAGTGATACTTTTTAAAAAGTTCAGATTTGAATAATTTACTTGGTATAGCTGCATGCTTCTTAGGGACAATTATGGATGTGTATCTAACCGCAGTGTTGGATTCATATTTTGTTCATGGGGGAAAAAAAAGATATATTTATTTGTACTTTGTGTTGATATATTACCTCTGAAGATCTTAGTTTAAAAACCTTGATAGTGACCTGTTGAAATTACTGATATTGTGTAATTCCTTTCAAAACCATGACTGGCTTGTGACTTCTGTGGGACCTTATATTTTGTGAGACTTGAAGGTTTGCCCCTCCATTTCAGTAACTTCATGTAGACTTCAGAAAAAGAAAATTAAGAATGACTGTAAATATTTCTCATTTAGATTTTTCTCATTTTTTCCTCAGGCAAATTACTGCTGTATTTAAATACAGATCATTGGACTTTGGATTATATGAACCCACTAGGAGATAGAGCTCTTGCATGGATAATAGTAAAGTATTGTTCATGTCATCATAGTGACAGAATAGGGACTGAGATAAATTTTTCGGTGTTTTGTGATGCTGTTATATCCTATGACCTGCATAAATCTGGATGTAGCAGTATCTCTTTGCGTGTATCTGACAGCTCCCAGCTGAGATTTTTTTGTCTGTACTATACTTAGGAGAATTGTAACAGCATTAGGAAACATAAAGGAAGACCTTGTAGTGGACTGACACATTTTGATGAATTTTTCTGTGCTGAATGGAAGTGCCCTGTTAAATTTCATAGACCTTTCTGACAAAACCTTTTCATGTCTCTGTTTAGTGTGTCTAGTCCATTTTGCCAAAACTGTTCAGGGACACTTGGTTACAAACAATTCCCATTCCTTTCAAGCAGAGGACTTTGGTTTGTGGAATCCCTTAAGTGGCTGGAGAGCACTTTGGGTGCCAAGAACAGAGCAGCTCTTTTCAGATTGAACCTGCCTGCTTTCCCTCTGGTTTTCCACTTTTCTGCTCCACTTCAAAGGCTGGTGGAAGTGCTTCAGCTCCTTTGCCTGTGCTCAAAGGCTACTGACACGGCATCAAAGAACACAGTGACGTTGACTTATCCTTTTATTCTCTCTGGCAGTTTTAGCAAAGGATTGTGCAACGTGAAGTGGCCAAGAAAGCAAGTGGATAAGTCCACGTTACGACTTTTATTGATGTAATGCCAACAACAACTAAGCAACTCCAAGTAAAGAAACTGAAAGTGGAAAGTAGCAGAAAGGCTCACTGTCTCAAAGTTTAAGGGAGCCTTCCCAAAATAAAATAATTAACAACACAGAACAGATACTGTTCATCTTTTGGTTTTGCTGTCAGAGAACTTCTTCATCCCCCATATCAAAAAGATTATCAAAAATCAGTTGTAGCATAATCAGAGCTTAAATACAAAATATAAACTGAACACAGAAAAAAATCAATGAGCTTTATAACAGTAACTCCATGTAGCTTGTCATCTTCATGATATCTGCCTGGGAATCTTCTTCAACTTAAGATTTCTGTAATTGAGAAAAAAATATTATTTCTTAACATAATTTCATTGAAAAGATAGATATGAACTTATCCTGTTATCTATAAATACAGTCCTCAACCTTTGATTTGGCATAAGTAGAGTGACTAGTGTAGTTAGGAAAGTGTGATTCATTAAGAAGACTATATTCTGTCCATATAGAAAAGGACAATTTTTACTTTATTATGAAGGAAGATAACAGTTTCTTAAAATAAGTCTATTTTACTCATTAAATACAGAATTTTGGCTATCTGATAGATACCACAATATATCCCTGTTGGATCTCCAAATGTTCAGGAAATTCTTTAACACATTTCTCAACTCTCTTTTTTTAGATTTTACTTAAACATATTTCTAACAGTACTGCCAAGTCACATATGATCAATGGGTACTCTCTGGAAGTAAGTTCAATTCACTTATGTCAAATCACAGTGGTCATCTTTAAAAAGCAAACATTCACTGTGACACATATTTGAAATATTGCGGCTAATTCGTGTTCAAAGACCAGGAAATTCTGTAGCATCTCTTAAACTACTGTATGAAAGCAATCAGTTATGGCTAGTTTATCATAGTAATCACTACTAGGATTTGAGGTAAGGACCCATGCTCTGGTCAATTTGTAATTAGCTATAAATATTTATGAATACTATTTGTAATGAATGTGTGTAATTCATACTTTGACAATGGACAAAATGCAGAAATCAAGATGAGCTTTCACATAGCTGTTGCTTTGCTTCCATTCATGTCAGAATATAGAAGTGAATAGATGATTTTTAGTCATGTTCTAATAGAAAGTCTTTATGCACTGCTTTTAAAAAGTAGCAAACTAAATGTACTGTTTCAGAGCACTTTGGAAAGCTGAATATTCCAGCGAGGTTTTTTTAACATGCTTAGAGTACACACAGAATTAAATGTGATTAGTCATGTCTGCTGGTTCCTATTCCTGGTTTTACTTTCTGAACACAAAAAGCTCAAACACATGAAACTGTAATAGGGAGATACTTCTAAATACTGGTGCAATTTATTCAGTGTTTGGGAACAATATTTTTGGCCTCATACTGCTTTCCCATTTCCAGGTAAAAGCTACAGTTTTTCTGCTTTGTACTCTTTTTCCAGAAGAGTAGCTGAAACCTCAAAGTCTATTCAGGAATCTTTGCCCAGTTTAAAGCTCTATAAACTCTCGACTGCCGTATGGTAGCATCTAAGATCTTTACCATTTCATTTCTGGACAGGCAGTAGTCCTTCAGCAGAAAATGGATGTCTAACTTTCTTGGTAGTGGAAAGTTTTAACAGTTTTAGCTATCCTCTTTCTTTCTGCTTAAAGGATATATCAGTACTAGTTAGTATGGTTGGTTTTATATTTTTAAGGAGAGTTGTCTGGTGTTTCTGTACTCCTGAGTTTTTATGGTCACTCTACCGTTTACTGTAAGGGACCCCACACTAGTGCAGGGGCTGCATTTTTTTCAAACTCAGAATGACTGAAGGTAAGCATCTGAGTTGTGTGAAAATTACTGACTTTTCAGATGTGCTTCACTTAAGTGTAACTGAAAGCCAAGACAAGGAAAACTGCCAGTGTCTTTTCATCAAGAAGAGATCGTGTCAAGCTTAATCTATTTTTACTCTTTTTTTTGACCAGTGATTAACCAGCATAGTGTACCAGAGAGAAGTAAGTAGGTGTCATATTTTTGACTCTGGAAAGTTTTTGACACTCTTCACCTGGCATTTTTGCAAGTGAAAAATGACAGAAACTCCCTGTTAAACTGTCAGAAGATTGAAGGTGTTGATGCTGTTGGATCCTGTCCCTTTTTGGTTAAGCACTTAGGTTATGAGTTGTGTGAGCAAAGAACGCACTTGAAAACTGCAGGATACATTAACATGGGCATAGGTTGGGGTTGTGCTAGAGAATATGATCAAAATTAGAAGCACTTGACAAGTGGAAGTAATGGCCTGGAATCAACATGATGAAATTTTACTGCAAGGTATAGAATAAGGAAGAAATCAAATAGGTAAAATAAAATGTAAATAAAATGTAGAAAAAAAGAGAGTAAAGCTAACACTGCAGTACAAAGGTGCAGGAGTTGCACTAAGTTTAAAAATAATATGAGGCAGCAGTCTTTGAAAGGAGGCTTCTCTCTGTGAAACTGGTGAGACCTTGTCTGAAATGCAATGTCCAGTTTTGGTCATTTTTTAAGAATGTTCTAGCCATTCTATAGAGAATGAGTAAGGTTAATGGGACTGATTATAAACACAGAATATGTGATTTATGAGGAAGATTGAAGGAATGAGGCAACTAAATTTGTTTAATCTGGGAAATAAATAAAAGTTTTTACAGGAAAGAGGGTGATTTCTTTTTTCTTGGCAATAAAACACCAGCTAGCATTGCAGGGCAGGAGGTTTAGGTTGCATACCAAGGCAATCCTCTTTACTCTTACAGTCATAAAACTTCAGAAGAAAATTACACTAAATATGATTCTGAAGCTACTGTTAGTAGTTTTAATTTTAAAAATGTGGATAATACACATATTGATTCTGAATCTGTCTCAGTGGAAGAGGCTAGATAGACTATAGTCATGATCATTCCCTTTAAGTCATTTTTAGCTGTAACTTTCTGTCATTCTGTGCTGGTACCATGCCACGGATTTCTAGTTCTTAACTGTATTTCTGGCTTATTTGTTCATGGCATTTCTCATTCCATATTTCATCTTTCCTTTTTTTCCTTCTCAGTGTCATTAGTCTTAAAGAATACAGTGGATTCTATTAAAAAGTAAATAAATACCCATACTGTACTGTGGTATTTACTTTACCACTCTCTCCCTATATTTAGAATGTATACAGCAATGAGGTATTTATACTATGCCATGGTAAATGTTTACTTTCAGTGATGCCCACTGTACTTACTTTTCCATCTTTACTGAGCTTAAATTTTAGCTCATTTTTTCTTTCCATTTAGTCCCATGCCATGTGTTTTTTTTCTGCCTTCCTACAGATATGAAAATCTCTCTAATTAAAATGTTATCACTGTTGGTTGGGTTTTGGTTTGGGTTTTTTTGGGGGGGGTTTCTTTGTCTGTTTGACGGGAAAACATTTTTTGAGCTACTGACTTGCCAATTTTGTTCCAATACTATTTGGGATAATTGGTGTACTCCCTTATGCTGGTCTGCCTTGGGTGACAATATATTCTTTTGATTTAACACTCACACAACACAAATGGTGAGATTCATCTTTGGAAGCTTTTGATGCCTGTGGTGTAGATGTCTGCATTTGAGCCAGTCTCTGTTATAATTAATAGAGAAAATGAGAATTTCCAGCACCCAGTTTATTTCAATTAAAGGTGGGTAGCTAAAATTACCTCCCTCTATAGATGCTTATTTATCTATGTAACTGCAAAGGTAATTTAGATAATTAGCTCAGATGTAGGTATCTGCTTTGGGGTGGTTTAAATTCAAGGGAGATGAATCCCACCCTATGTTGATTAGTTTGGTTGTTGATGAATTGTGATTTAAGCCGTGGTATCCTCACTGAAACATCAACTCCTCCATAAGTAGATCATTGCTTTCAGTCTACATGCTGCTTGAGCCCCATGTTGACAGAGGTTAAATACCACAATTTGTAGTCTGGTCTGTAAAGTTAAACTAGTGTTGGTTGTGCTTTATTTTGATGTGATGTGTTGTAAACCAGAAGTATTGGGCAGATCCATATTGCATGCGACATCCCTGCTGCAAAATTTTTAACCTTCTGGGGTAGAAGATAAGTCAGCAGCTGGAGTTAGTAACTGCCATAAGCAGGGACACCTTCCACTAGA
>NW_010305495.1:0-7718 GCF_000700745.2 Antrostomus carolinensis | reverse complement strand
GGGAGGGGCGGGGGGGCAAAGGAACTACTTATTTCAGGTTAAGCAACACATTTCAAAATTTTTTTTATTATTATTTTGGGGCAAAACATATACTTTTCATGCTCAGATATCCTAAAAATTATTTCTCAAAGTTTTTTCTTTGGTTAGCTAGCAAGTGACAACAAATTACTGCCAATACTTCAGTTCTTCAGCATATTCTGGTGCTGAAAATGTCCAATTCAAGTCAGTGAAGTGAACTGAAAAAGTTCAAAACTTAGCAAGAAAATTAATCAAGTGGTATCAAGCCACAGTGGGAATATTCCCTCTTGTGAAAAAAAAAAATCTTTCAGAATCAAAACCTTGGACATATAATTTCATATGTAGTCCGTTTTTATGGTGTTTTAACCAGACTAAAGATATATCTAGTATTCATAACAATTAGATCGTTTAAAAAACCATCCACTCACAGTTCAATGAAATTTTTCAGAGAATGTAGGAAAAAGAACCCAGAAAAACCTCCAGTTCCCTGTCTGCTCCCAGCCTTCTGGTCCCAAATCAAAAGGGAGGACACAAATAGGAAACTTCCATTTCCAGTGGGTAGATAAGCTGTGCTTCAATGTTTGAATAGATCAGACACTAATCTTACTGCTCTACATCATTACCTACAAGAAAAATTAATAGAGATGCATGGGTAAGGGGTCTGTGAGGGGCCAACAACCTGTTCCATTCTGCTAACTTTCTAGTATTTGACTAAGTCAGAAAAAGAAAAAGAAATAAACAACGTGGTAAAAAAGTTTAGTGGTTTCAGGATGAAAGACCTAAGGCAGACTTTTATTATCTCATTCCACCTCTGTGAGGATGAATTAACAGAACAAATTGATAATAACTGAGATACACTAACATAAATAATTTGATTACCTTTTCTGATGTGAAGCATAGTTAGAAGCACGGATCCAAAGCAAGCAGTCACAATGAGAATCGCTCGAACAAAGTGCCTGCCCGTAGTCCACAGAACACCATGAGTTGAATCTTCAAGAAAAACAAGTGGGGGGAAGACATTACGTAATTGCATAAGCTTCTCCCTTTTTCTTTCACTTTCACCAAATTATTTTTGCTATGAGCACTTCAGAGGTGATAACAGCATTTTAGATTGTGTTTAAGGTCAGGTGCTGATGGTGCACTTCACCATATCTCATTATCCCAATACAGGAAAACAAAACTGTGCAGTGAACAGGACCAGGGAAATTACCTAACCAAGTAACAGTCTGATAAACAGAAATACTATTTTTGTGCTGGATCAGGTCTCCATTTTGGTTGAAACCTTGTGCAAACATATCAGGGTACAATGCAGAAATTAAAAGAGTAACCAAAAGCAAGAGCAGTAGGGGTGGTGCGCAGTTAAAAGTTTGACTAAAGAGAAATGGCTTTCTCTATTCATGGATCTTCCTTCAATACAGACTTCATGAGAAAAAAAATCTGTGTATAATTTGCGAAATTTAAATATGCTCAAAGCAAAAGCTGTAGTGGCAGGAAAAGACTATATTGTCCAAATTTATTTGACAGCATCAGCAAAATAGAACATTTTTGGAAGATGTGTTTAATTTATATGGGAACATTTAATTTCTATGCTCCAAGCTATATGCTTTTCAAATAATGGAACTTTTTTTAACACTCAATTTTCACAAATTGACATAACGCAAAATTTCTACCCTTGAATTCCACCCACACGTGGATGATGAACATGTTAATATGATGGAAGTGTACACTAATAGTGTAACTTAACAACACAGGTATTTCTTTTTAGCCTTTTCAAAATTAGATAGGAAAGAGAAACAAATCATGGCTGATTCAGCCTGGACAAAATTACATAGTACCTTGAAGTTTATTATCATAAATTAAATTTAGAAATGTTACCTGCTATGCGTAAAATGGCAGATGTATTTTCTTGAAGCTCTTTATTCCAGAATATACAGTAAAAAATCTTATCAGTCTTACTTTTGATTGTAAGGTTACTTGTCACACGATACAGCTGGTCACTTCCAGTTTCATAATTTGTGTTTGCCTTATCAGTCAAATCTTCATATTCTCTGTTTTGCCATATCACTTCGGCTTGTGGGTATCCTTCTGACTGACATGTCAACTTCCATTCATTGTATCCTGTGCTCACCACTCCTTGGGTTATAGTTCTATAAGGAGCTAAATAAATGGAAGAAAATTATTACTAGCAAGAAGCCAGAAGAACACCTTTAAGCAAGGCACCTTTGCTTTATCCCCAGCCCCTGGGCCAAGCTTCTGTACATCAGCTTGGATTTTGTAAAAAATATTCTTGACAGGAAAAGTAAATATCACCATTGTGTCTCTCCTTAGTAACTGGAGGTACAGGATTTATTACAATTTTGATGCTGTTTAGAACGCTGAATTAGCTCTATGGTCTTTGTCCTGTCTAAATGTTTTTTGCAACACCATTCCTCACATGTCATCAGGGGAAATAAAGGACAGAACATGGATTCAGCCAGAAATTCAGACAGAAACATAAAGTTACACAGCTGCACAATGGCCATGAGGCAGCTCCTGTCTCCGGAGAGGTTTCTTTAAATGCTAACCCAGTCATGTCTTACCTCAGGAACTCCTCTGAAACTTTCTAACAATATCAGATAGCACTGAACCTCCTGTAGGAGCAGCACACTCACCCTTAACTTTCAGATTGATTGTCTTGTAGTCAGCTCCCCCATAACCAATAAGACAGCGGTAAAACCCTGCATCTCTGAGCTTCACGTCAGTGATCTGAAGGAGAGACTGTCCCAAGTTCAGCTTCTCTTTCAACAATTTTATTCTTCCCCTAAAGTCACTGTGCTGACTTCTGAAGTCTTCCTCTCCTTTGAGAAGTTCATAAACCTGCTTCTTTAACTCATCTTTCTTTTCCCAGCTGACACTTAAATCTCTAAGCTTTAATTTCCCATTCACTGGAAACGTGCATTCCATGGTCACATTGTTCCCATGTTCCACAGTGTAGAGTGACTGGGGAGCTTCAACTGTGAATAAAGCTGAAAAACAGAATTTGGAAGAAATTGTCATGTCTTATCATATAAATAGGACATTTTAAGGTCCAAAAGTATCTGCCCTGTTCAGAAAAGTTAAAATGTTTTTGCATGCACTTGCCCAAGTTTTGGACAAATCAGGCTGTTTATACCTGCAGACACCTGCTTTATGCACACACACAGCGTGATGCTGTACTAAAAATAGGTGAAAGTGTGCGCACAGCTCCTCAGCTGCTGCTTTCAGAGCACTGCCACAGCAGCAGGCAATTGTTAGTGCCTCAGATGGGCACGTTCTACTTATATATATCAATTGTTAAAGAATACATGGCAATTTCCCGGTTTGATAGTGCCAATAAAAATTATTGTGTAATGCAAACGGTACCTTGTCTGAAATGGTCTCTATGCTCAAAAACTGACAGGGACTTCAACCTGCCCCCAAAGCACATACATCTAGCTAATGTAAAAGCATGCTAAGACCTTTTTATTTAAAACATTAAGGAAAAAAACCCCAAACACTAGCACCTGAAGGAAAACTGAGGAATTACAATTTCTGTTCTTATACATGGAAAGGAAACATACTTAAACAGTTCTACTGCTTCTTATGACTCAGCTTCTTACCATTTAGGAAATGCCAGTAGAAAAAAAATATGTACAAAAGCAAAGGCTTTTCCATGATGTCGACAGAACCTAAAATGACAAAATAATAGACACATATACAAATTTGCTCATTTTATAACTTGCACTGTAAAATACACTTTGAAGTCACTTCCTACAAAGAATTAGACAGAGACACATATACAAATTTGCTCATTTTATAACTTGCACTGTAAAATACACTTTGAAGTCACTTCCTACAAAGAATTAGACAGAAGGCAGTGAATTCCACTCTAGCCAAAAAAAAAACCAAACCAAACCAAACCAAAACAAAATTGCAGTTTAAAACTACAGTAGATGATCATGCAGAAAGCTTTCTGCATGGGTCCAGGAACAAAATCTCATTTTATTTGCTTTAAACATTTGTCCTTGATTATGGCAAAATATATGCTTTATCACTATCTGTCAATTAGTAAATAAATACTTACAAATAGCCAACTGTTCCCCTAACCTGTAGCAGGGAGTGTTGCTCCTGCTAGGAGGAGAACGGAGGAAGTTTCTATACGTGTTCCGTGGAAGAAATAGAACTTATAGTCTGTTTGCCTTATTTTAACATACTGTGAACATACTGTTTCATAACACCTGGTCTCACGGTACTTATCACAGGTCTTGTGAAGTTACATACATTGTTAACAGAATTCATGCAGTAATTAATCCCTTACGCAATAGTGCCTTTTGTAAAATGGTGACAAAAATAGCCTACAAACAAAATCTATTTTCTTGAATTTCTGCTGCTTTATCTCTGAACATGTAAATTGTTTCTATTTTCTGCCAGAAGTTTTTCCCCACTTAATTGACATAGCTTTTATACTCCTACACAACCCTACCACACCATAAAATACGGATTAATGTCAGTTCATGCATGTAACCTTCACATACCCTTGCTAAGTGTGTACTTTAAGTCTGAGCAATACTAGTACCAACCACTGGCAAATTACTCTCAATAAAAATTCAAACTCAAACTGTAATGGAAGTATTTTGTGAGTATAGAGGACTGTAGAATTTTATCTAAATAAAGTCCTCATTTTATTTACCCAAACAGCAGCTCTAATACCCCTCATGTTTCCTGACTGGACTGCAACTCTTACCATTTTTGGTAAGATGTTTTGTCTTTCTTTCTCTGGTTGTCCTGAATCATAAGACATGTTTGCCTTTACAGTGTTGTGGCTTAAGGGACTAGACTCCTCATAAAAATTTGATTCAAGCTACTTACTTCCTCAGATTGCTGCTGCCTGATCCCAGTAGTGGGTTTGCAGAAGGCAACAGTGATGAGGATGAGAAAGACAGTCAACCTAATACATACTCAGACAGGCATGAGCAGTTACAAAAGGATGTTCTGCTAACAGGGACAGGAAAATACAAATAAGATCCTCAGGGTAATGTCCTTAAAAGCACTAGCAAACTGCTGCCTAATTGTGTGGGTACCCAAGAGTTTCTGGTGATGTACACACATAAGAGTGATGCCACTGCCTGAGTGAGAAGCAGTCCAAGGCACTAAGCTCCAGAGGAAAGCTTCTCAAACAAGACAGGCATACTGATCTCACAAGTGTGCCCTCATCATGCTTACTCTAGAGGCAAGCCTGCAGAAGAGCAAGACACTGAGACTGATGGGTATAGGTGTACAACCCTTTGCATTCCCCATGCCAGAATGACTACAGCTGTAGCACACTGGGCCTCAAAATACTTTCTACTTTTTTTAGAGTACAGACTGTAGCTTAAAGTCTGCTTAGAACAAACAGCATGTACACTACAGTCACAGAAAGATACCCATACTCATGCGTGCAACCCACACCCACTTTTTGTCAGGAACTCTGTCTGTCAGTATGAACTCTAAGAGAGGTGTTCTGATTAACTCCTGCAAGACAGACGACAACAAGTAAGCTTTTACAGTTACAAGACCCGTGCTTGTATCCTGCAACTGCTGAACTTTAATTTATGTGCTTTCTCCCACTGTAGAGCAAAACAAGCCTTACTACACACAAAAGAAGTATAACTATTACTTACAAAATTCCTCAAGACTAAGAAAGTCTGCTGCTGTACTCAGTTTTTCAGAGAAAAAAAAGTAGGTCCAGGTCAAATCCAGATGTGCATGAAAAAACTTGCTGCAATAACCATTTACAGACCCTTCTCTTGTTTCACCCCGAGCACAAGGATCCTCTGGCCGGATCAGCTGAAGCAGCTTGAGACCTAGATGCCAACCAAAGATCTTTATGAAAGCTACAATCTTGTATTTTTCTTACAGAACGTACCACAATTCCCCTTCCTTCCTCCTGCTGGCTTCTGACATCTATAGCAAACACAGTTTTATAAAAGCAAAGAGATATTCATGTTGAAAAATGTTCTTCAGTATTGCTCCTGTATGTTTCCTTCACAATCAAATGCGGAAGACAGGAAAAACAGGACTATTTGCCGAAAGACTTCTTGCGACAGAACTTTAATGTTGATGTAACTCCACTTACTGACAGAATCATAGATCAGCTTGGGTTGGAAGGCACCTTTAAAGGCCATCTAGTCCAACCCCCCTGCAGCAAGCAGGGACATCGTCAACAAGATCACTAGAACTACTTATTTAGGAAACTTCCCCATTATTGGAAAATTCCCCACTAGGGAAAATTCTCTAACAGTTGCTAACAGTGGTTCACTGTAACCAGAGACAGAAATGTTGGGAAAATTAGTACATAAAATGCCACAGGCATTTTAAGAAACATGTCATCTAATCAAAGCTCTGTGTGAGCAATGGTCCTTGGAACACCAGTAGCAAGAAGTCATCCATCTACACAAACTCAGGGTCATTACAGTGCAGTGCCAAATAGCTGCTAACAATGCCCTGAAATTTCTATGCAATTTACTCATGTCTGCAAAGGTCACAAGTAGGAATATTGGAAAGAGCATTGCCTACCCTTCTCCAGTAAGAACAGATATTCTGTGTCCAAGATTGGAGCACAATGAAGGCCCCTCGCCTTAATACTGCTTAGTGCAAGAAGAGTCATTAAGCCCATGCATTAGCTTAGCAAAAAATGAAGAGCATTGTCTTTTTCTTAATTCTAGAAGTCATTCAAGAATACAGAAAAAAAAAAAAGTATTAGAAACCAAAGTATGTACTCACAGTAACTTGTGGACTGCAGTGGGATAATCTGGTCAATGGCACAAAATACAACTTTAATCATATGTTTCAGTATAAACTGAACATAACTTCACCCACTTATGTTGTCTTTGCACGTTTCAAAAAAGGGTTGAGATTCTCAGAAGAGTCAAAATACTGTGAAATGACCCCTTAAAAGTTTTCAGAAAGTATTTTCTTTTTTCCACTTGACAGCCCACTCACAGTATCTGTAACGGAAGCAAAAACACATAATACACAAAACTGGTAAGAGTTAACCTTTTTACGTGATGTGTGGGAAGAACGTGGAGACAGCAGTATACGAAACAGCTGAATGCAACATTCAGGTTTTAATAATTTGAAACTACTTTAGGAGGTTGAGGGGGTGGATTTCCGCAACAGGTGAGACCAATGAAGGTTAATTTCCATTGATTTCTTCTTTGCTTAAAACCAAGTTTAACTATATTTTCTCAGAAAAAAAATGATGCAACAAAAAGAAACTGAAACAAATTTGTAAAATACTGACTGTGAGACCACAGAAGCCATTAATGTAGCAAGCTTTCAATGTAATTAATTCAGTTTCCTCTTTTTCCTTGCTTGCCTTGAGGTCACAGGGTTGCTTTCACCATGTATGTAAGTATTCAGTAGTGCAATGTAAACAAAAGACCAGGGCTGTTTTTTTGTTTTGTTTTTTGTTTGTTTGTTTAATAGACATGTCCACACAGACATATATACACACACAACGTCTGACAGCACAGTTACATACTGGGCTTGGTGGGTTTTCGTTAGGTTGTTTGCTTTACCTCTATTCTGCAACAGATTTTCCAGACAAATCTCTCAGCGTCGCCTGTCACTGGGCGCTGCTGAGCAAAGGGCACGACCGCAGCAGCCTTCAGGGAGAGCGCGCCCGGGAAGGCTCCGGTAGCTGCCGGTGCCGCGGAAGCACC
>NW_010305494.1:0-2415 GCF_000700745.2 Antrostomus carolinensis | reverse complement strand
TTTGCACAGGAAAAAAGTGTTTTATGCCAAGAAGTTAGTCCTGAATGTTTGGGGGATTTTTTTTTTAATTATTATTAGGAGATTAGTGGCACTAATGCAAAACTTGGGAGTGCTTGAATTGGAGGGGTTTGGGGGTGGGGTTGTTTGTAGCAGTAACTCAAATCAAATCAGTACTTCTCAGAACTGATAATTTTGATTCAAGGTTAAGGTGTGATTTGGCTTACACTGCTTGTTTGGGAAACATTAAAAGAGGTGGTCAAATGGTGAGTGCAAGAGAGCTTATATTTCTTTTATTAGTTCAAAGTAACATTCCTCTGACCCAGCAATAAAAAGAGAGTATGAAGGAAATTCAAATCTTGGCTTTGTTACCCAGTAGAGAAGTTGCTCAGCACTTGAAGTGCTTGTCAGCATTCCCAGGTACACTGATAGCAAGATTGGGTTAGAGGGAGCCACGTAAAGCTGCTGCCACTCATCTGCTTTAACAGAGGGATTGTTTCTGTTGCCTTCTTTCGCAGGAGGAGATCCCCATCCCCATATTACAGCCGAGGGGGCTACAGATCTCGATCCAGATCTCGATCCTACTCACCTCGTAAGTAGTCCTAGAGCTCACATATCAAAAGCAAATTTCCACTTTGCCTGAACTGCTTCTTTGGAGGTTTCACATATTTGACTTCAGTGTGAGGTTGTTTTTTGTGTTTTGTTTTGGTTTGGGTTTTTTGAACCACAATTCCCTTTAATGTTGCATTGAGCAACTGGCAGCCTTGAGGACAGAGCAAATATTTAGTTTGCAAAAAAATAAACTCGGTAATACCGCTTGTTAAAAAGTCTGAGGTATTATTTCTTTCTCCAGCACTCTTGTTATAACAAATGAGAGTTTGTAGTACGCTGGCAGTTTGGTTACCTCTAGGCCAGCAAGGCTGAACTCCCAAGCCTCCCTTCTTCTGACACTGAAACTAAATTTCCCAATGTAACTTTTTTAAGAGGAGGTTAACTTTATCAGAGGTCTAAATATTGTTTGGTTGGGTTTTTTTTTTTTCCTGCATTGCTTATTTGCGTGGAAGATAAAGCCATATGTTGATGGCAGAAATGAAATAAAACACAATAACATTCCTGGCATCCTCCCTTTGTAACGGACACAGAGCAAATGAATAGGTTGTGTTCTCACCTTTACCCTTTGTGTCCAAATGAAAACCAGTGTAACTGCTTTCACTGCTGGTAGGGAAACTGGCCACGCGGAACAGGAACAGTTACAGTGTGAATACAGCGCGCCACAAGGGCAGCCCAGGGCGTATGACAGGAATTGGGGGTTTTCTACAAAAAATAACTTAGTGACAAAACTGTAATGACTGCTTCACTTTGCCATGGACAAATCGTAAGGCATTTGAATTCGATACAAGGTTGAGGGGTGGCAGTGAATTTAGACAGAATTCTTAAAAATCTGTCAATCTGTGGAAGTCTAATACTGTTTATATTTTGTTTTCTTTCAGGTCGCTATTAAAGCATGACATGTAGAGGAATTTGTAGCTACAGCCTTTGAGTTGAAATTGCAAGTTTGTGGACAATATTTTTATTGTCTCTTCTGTTGAAACAAGTGAACAGTGCCTAGTGAATAGGTGACTTTTACACCTTTTATGAAGACTACTTCTGTGATGTTCAATGCTGTTTCATTCTGCATATTTGTGTAGTTTGGTGCTTTGTTTCAAGTTGTGTTTTGAAAGGAGTACGTTTTGCATGTATTTTTTTAGTCTCAATTTTGACTCCTGAAAGGTTTCTATTGTAAAGACAAAACTGTTCAGTTAGTTTTTTCTACTGATTCCAAGGTATTCTGAAGATCAAAACCTGTGTAAAATGCTTTCAAAAAGTGGAAAAAAAAATAAAATAAAAAGTTTGTTTTTTCTTTTCCTACTTATTTTTGCCAAGTGTAGGTTATGGGGTTGAAAAGAGACTATAGCATGTACGCTGTGTATTGTGGAATCATATTTAAAGCCCAGAAGTAAAGTTCACCCTAATTTTGTGTTGCTGGGTAGTTCTCCCAAGTAGAATACCTTCTGGTCTGTAAACCCAGCGCATCAAGAAGCCCGTGTGCACATTGCACTGCAGCAGGAGCACGAGATGTCATTCAGCAGCACCATACACATGGAGCAAGGCTTGTAGTAAACTCCTGGTAATGCTGTTGAGGTGGGTGAGCTGTTAGCAGATTATCACCTGTAACACAGAGACCTTTAAATAAGGAGAGGGCTTCAGTGGAAGTAGATGAGTCAGTGTCATCTCAGTGTCACTGAGCTCAGAGTAGAGGGATCAGTACTGGGGGCAGTCCTGTTTGACATCTTTATCCATTATCTGGATGAGGGAGGGGATTGAGTGCACCCTCAGTTTGCAGAGGCCACCCAGCTGGGTAGGAGTGTTGATCTGCTG
>NW_010305493.1:0-7317 GCF_000700745.2 Antrostomus carolinensis | reverse complement strand
CCTGTGTTCAGTTTTGGGCTCCTCACTACAAAGAGGACATTGAGATGCTGGAGTGTGTGCAAAGAAGAACAATGAAGCTGGTGAAGGGCTTGGAGTCTTATGGGGAGTGTCTGAGGGAACTGGGGTTGCTTATAGTCTGGAGAAGAGGAGGCTGAGGGGAGACCTTATTGCTCTCTACAACTGGTCTCTTTTCCCAAATAACAAGTGATAGGACAAGAAGGAATGGCCTTAAGTTGCACCAGGGGAGGTTTAGGTTAGATATTAGGAAAAAATTCTTCACTTAAATGGTTATCAAGTATTGGAACAGGCTGCCCAGGGAAGTGGTGGAGTCATCATCCCTGGAGGCATTTAAAAGACATGTAGATGTGGTACTTGGGGACATGGCTTAGTGGTGAACTTGGCAATGCTAGGTTTACGGTTGGACTAGATGATCGCAATGGTCTTTTCCAACCAAACTATTCTATGATTATACAAATTCACTGGTTCTAACATGGTTTCAAAGTTTTTAATCTTTATACTGTTCAGCTCATCCCTCAACCCAGATACAGCATCTAGTCAGCATTTTGGTTAATTTGAAAGAAATGCAATCCCTCTGACTAGTCAGGCTGACTCAGATTTGTACATATGACTAATTCAGCAGTGTGTAGGTCTAGCATCAAAGAACATGGAACTAAAGTCTCAAGCTCCAAAATGAAAAGGTAAGAGACTGGAGACACCCATAAAATTCTAGGCTGGCCCTCTGAATTAGAGATGTTTCTAAAGAAGCTTCAAAGTGCATGCTAAGATCCATGAAGGAAAGCCCTGAGTTTCAAGGAAGTTCACTGACTAAAATATGTTTCAATTTGATATAGGGTTTTCTACAAGATAGAGATTGAAATCTCTTTGACAACAATTTACAGTATCTATCAAGAATAGTAATTATACAAATAATAACTTGCCAGAATTGCCTTTCATGCATACTTCCACAATTCTGCTGTAACAGCACAAAAATCATATCCTTTCAGCTGGTCTCACAGATGTAGATGTACATTACATACCTGAATCTGTCATATGCATGTTTAGACACCAATCTCCATAACATGCAAGCTCATTTACCTGCATTTTCCAAATTATTAGTACATTAAAGATGACTAGACTCAAGCTTATTAAAAACAAAAAACAGACTTATCAATAAAACAGCTACACACACTGCAGGTATGCAGGCCTTCTTACAGCCCCTCTTCTAAATCCAGACCTTCCTACAGAGTTCCAGACCTATTTGGTTTCTCTTTCTGCATCCTGTTGCACTGTATGTCATGTGTATTATAAAACATACACATACATTAAAATATATACAAATCTTTTTTATAGAGAGAAATCTCCTCAAAGGCAGCCTCCTGTAGACTCTAAATCAATTTATTTTAATTTAATCTTCATCTATAACAGTTTTGTTGGCTACAGCCATCAAGGAAACATCTTGGCAGATAGGAAAGAATTAAAACTTACAGCATTTGTTGCTAATGGTTCCTATGCACCACGTAGTTTTCACTTTCCAATACAAATTCTTGGAAAACTCATGAAATATGACTGGGCTTGGAATTGATCTCTGATGTAAACTTAGATCCATACAGCTCAAAACTTTAAAATATGAACATAAACACCTCAGAAACTTCTTAAAATGTCTTTGAAAATCATCAAAGCTAAGTTGCAAAGTGAACTTTTCTACCTAAAAACAAAGCTGAAGTGGCATTTTTCCATATAATCATATCAACAAATGAGAAGCCTTTTCTATATTCTAAGACTTTTCCTTTCCTCCTCAGAACACAAGTTTCAGGTCATCCAAAGTGGTTTTCTATTAGGAATTACTTCGACCACAAACCCATAGGAATCTCCCTGTATTGTCAGATTTCCACTCCCTGTATTGTCAGATTTCCACTCCCTGTTGCCAAACTCAGTGCCTTACTAATTGCCTGGAGGTACAGTGCTTTGCTTATAGAAATAAATTATTTTCTTGATGGAAGAGCAGGATTTGCACCTGCAGAGACTCAGCTTGGGAAGCCTGGCAAGCAACCAAGTGGGCAGCTGGAGAGCCTAGCTGCCCAGCAACCTACAGGACAGGCCTCTGGAAAGCTAGGATGCCTGTCATGTTGCACATCAGCTAGTAGGCAGCTAGCTGGCAAGGTGGCTGGCCGAAAATCAAGAAACCGGGAGAGGTTAGTTTGTATATCTCTTAACCTGCCTTCTGTCAGTAACCCTGATGAATCAACATCAATGAACTGAATCAAAATTTCAGTTCTATAGCATCAGCATTAATTAACAAATGAAGTGTATTAGAAAAAATAAAAAAAAGCTAACCACAACTTTCCTAGATCCCTGAACCCTCAAGAAAGAAAATCAGCTCAAGGTTAAGATGACGTTTCTTGCAGATGTTGCACTGTGGACAATAACTGAAAGCAGAGCAAGAAGAAATCCCCAGCAGTGCTCTGGTTGTGTGTAATATAGTGTCTGCACCACACTGGTCAAGATTGCTCTGGGGCTTGTTCTTTGAAAGGCCATGGCTGTAATTCACATTTGGTCGCACACCTCATAAAATTGCAGAGCTGAGTTACTTACAGTGTTAACCACTTATTCTTTTGACCACTAAAACAATAAGAAGTCAGTTTGATTTTAATTTATTAACTGAAAGGAGGTTGGTGGTCACAGGAGCCACTGCAGAACGCAAGCAATACTGACACAGAATAGCTCTGCTATCAAACTCTGCTGATGGACAGATAAACTAGAATAGATACCAACCTCTGCTTGTTGCTTGAAGTAACACTTTCCAGTGCCACAGGCAGCTTTCTACCAGAGGGTCAGATCATGACAAATACAAATATATATTTGACCACATGAGAAAAATTTTCATCTCATCTATTACTTCAATAGGTTTGCACCTGGCCCAGCTTGCTTTTTTTGCCAAGTTGATCTCACTGCTGTACCTGGCAGTAGAAGAGAAACTGCTTATGTTTTCACTGAGCTTTCTGGTTGGCTGTTTCTCTCAACTTAGACTAGCATAACATATGCTGACTTGAAGAAGCAGCTACTGAACATGGAATTTTCTATCACATTTCTTACATGAACATTGCAAAGTCAAATTTATCTCAAAATTAAACCCTGAACAAACAAAAAATTCATGGAAAAAATAGACAAGACAAAAAATAAATACTTATATTATGGTTCAGTTTTAATTTCTGAAAGTGCTCTTAATAGAATAGGAGTTAGAAGACAACTATGTAGAGTCTCCTAAAACCTTTCTCTCATGCCAAGAGAACATGTTACATTCACATCAAGAAATCAAATTTATCATCAACCATTTTGATCACATTCACATCACAAAATATTGGTCCAACCACTCTCCAGCCCTCCAAGATTACAATCTCATGTCTCCTGAAATAATATGCCTTTTCTCCTAGTACATTAAATAAATTAAAAAAAAAAAAAATGGACATTCAATTAATCAGAATGAAAAATTCACTCCCAGATAGACATGGATTTCGGTCGCATTGATGCCTATATTACTGTAATCAGGCTGAAAAAAGATAAAGGAGCATATGACAGCATCACCACCTTTCCAGAAGAGTTCTGCTAGAGAAGAACAGTCATACAAGCTGTTCTACCGAACACAGACCAACTCGAAACACAGATTGTTTTCTTCTACATTGTAGAACTTCATGTGGTACTTGAGCAATGGTGTTATAAGAATCCAAAGGCATAAAAATAATGAAAAATAATAATTGTTATTCAGCAGCTATTGGTTATGATTCAGAGTTTTGAATGAAGGAACAGAAGCAAGGTAGTTTTTAGGAGAGTGTTTTTAAGTATTAAAAAAAATGGGTGAAGCAAGAATGAAAAGAAAAGTATCTGGGATTATTCTAGGATCTATAAGACTTCCATAACACTGTAATTTTTACCTTTTTCCTTCTCTGTCAACTCCCTTGCTCTAGTATAGCTTCTGATTAGAAATCCAGAATGGGATATTTCCACTTCCCAATCCCATCAGTCACTGTTGATAGGGTATTGTTCAACACAGAAATTTACTGGTTCACTTTGCCTTCTATGAAATATGTAAGCTTTTAGAAATAAATAATGAGAAAAAAATACAGTGAGGATTTACTATTAAGAAATCAGTAAAGATCTGAATATTTGAAAGCCAAGATTTTATACTGAAGATCTTTTGAAATTTCTAAAAATTTTTTCAGTCTGAAAATGTAATCACACTTTAACACTCTAGGCAAGACACCTTTGTGAGAATCAGTTTCCATTTCTGACCCTGATACAACTCAGTTAGGAACTTATGGGCAAGGAATGCCACCTTTCCATAGCTCAATCTACTTTTACATAGAATAGAAAAATGATCGTAACCCACTTTGATAAGGTCATACCTTTTCATTATTATTTTAGAAACTCAACCTGCCAACTCACTAGTTCCTCATCCTCTTTGGAATTTTTCCTCTGCCTCAGGCAATGGACATAATTCAGGCTACTTTTCTGTGTAATTTTTAAATCTTAGAACCTGAAGTTGCACAGTGTTACAGAGCAGAACACTTTAGATCCCCACTGGCAAACAAAATATTCACCCATAATATTTAAAAAAAAAAAAAAAACCACTTCTCTTCAATGGCACAATACTGGATTTGGACTCCTTACCATATTCTTTTCTTTCTGTTCCCACTCCCACAACAATCTGCTCATTTGAGATTTACAGTAGGCAAAACCACTTGCATTTAAATAAAGGAAGGGAAACAGGAAATAATCCCAAAATCACAATACTACCTAACTGCTATCTATTTTTTAAATACATTTCCCGCCTTCCGTCTCATAACAACTGAAGAATATATGAAGTACAGAAAAAGCTGTAATTGCAGACATACTACTGACTTGATCTCAGCAATTTAATTTTAAAGCCATTGCTTGTATGCTTATCCTGCTTAACTGTCTTCATTCTTAGACACTACCATTATATAATGAGTACAGTAAGAGCTATCATAACTCCAAAACAATAAGAGGTCTTCAAACACTTTGAAATTACAAGGCTTCCCCCCTGCCCCCCATCCCAAGATGACTATTAGCTCTTAGATAATGTGAAGAATTTAAAAGGCTCTTCAGGATCTTATTTCTCATTATTCCCTAAATCTAGAGAGGCTCTAGAATTATTAAATATTTTAGCACTCCAGTGACCTCCAAATTGCCTGTAGTGCATTCATTTCAGATCATAACTCTTTCAACTTCATTGACAAGTTTTCCATCACAAAGCATCAAACGTAGTCTTGGTAGAACAAAGAAGTGTGGTTCATCTGCTGATAATCATTCCTGAGTGGCCTAGATATTTGAAAACAGTAGGTACCCAACATTTCAGGTTCCTTTGAAAATCTCTACTTACATTTGTTAAATAACATGAAGTAAAAAATATCTCAATATCTACTTTGCCTTACAAATATTTAGTGCAATATAATTGCACTAAATAATTTAGTGCAATATAATTGCACTAAATATTTGTGCACTCTCTGTCTGCGCTCTCACTGAAGGCTGGAATAGACTCACTAAGGCTCCTTGGCTATTATATATGAAGGCTCGATAATTTCAAGCATATCGGTTTTAGACAAGGAATAACTGAATCCTTAGCATTGTCACTTAGTGACAATGAAGTAATAAGCATTTCCATTATTTTAATTAATCTAAGCTATTTTCTCTCTTCTTATATATTTATAATAAACATGAAAACTAATTCTCAGCATTTAAAATTTCCCTGATATGTCAGAGTCACTAAGAATGTGTCAGAAGCAACACGCATTTGGAGCTGAGGTAACATCTTCAAGTAAGAAGCAGTAGATGGGGTTAGAGGCAGCCTGTTTACTTTGCTAGTAATTCATTTCATAGTAAACTAGCTCTATTCACTAGTCCATGAACATCACATACACTTACACCCTCATTTCATGCTGCAGTACATCAATCTGACACCATGTCTCAAGGGGAATGGTCTATATGCAGTCCAAATGGCTTTTCAGATGAAAAATAGCCTTTTATCTAGGGAGAGTTGGGTTCAAACCCTTGATTAGGTCACAAGCTAAAACTAGTGTGGTGCTGTTGTCCTTCCTTACATTTGTGCACCTCACACAACTGCTACTCATTCAGGCACTGTCTGATGTGACCAGAAGTTCCTGGTCGAAGGGATGCTGCCCAAGGCTGCAGAAAAGGAGGATACCATCAGTCAGGGACTCAGATGTGTTGACATGAATATGAAGGGAAAAAGAGAATGTGAAAAGGGAGAAGAAAAAATGGAGAAGAACTCAAAGTTCTGATTGTTTTTTGGCAATATTTAAAGTCAGTTTCTTTCTATTATCCCAAAGATTTTTTCAAAAGTGACAACAATCATTTTGAGGTTGAGCTGCAATTCTAACATTTAAAAAATAGTGAAAGGCCTTGGTTAGCTCAGACATCTGCAGCTTGTAACTGGCTACACACAGAACTAAGTGAATGGGCAAAATCATACTTTAAACATTCTTGTGATCACAATTAAAGAACAATCTTTTTTCAGACCTATCTACTGAAATTCTTGAAATTCAGAACTACCTGACAAAGAATTGCTACCTGTCAGGAGCAAAAAAAAATGATGAGTTGGTAGCAGGATTACAGTCATGCAATGGAAACATGGGCCTGGACTATTTGCCTCCTGCTTTCCAGTTTTGAAGATATTCAGTCAGCTAGAAGAATGGACAGTCTAGAGTGTTGTTATTCCTGCTCAGAGCTGTCAATCCACACTAACAATGAAAGACTTCCTGTACTTTGCAGAACACAGCAGTAAATCAGTGTCATCTGCATAGAACACAGAAGCACTATCTGCATTGTAAAGGTCTCACTGAAGTACGTTATTGCATTATGCCAAATCAACAGCAGGAAATTGTCAGAAACTCTGCTGTACACCCAAGTCCATGTTAATCTTTAGATTATACTACTTTCTGCTGTACCAAAACTATCTTGCTGTACATATGGATATATACAAAAGATGACATTAAATTATGAGTGAAGTGTGTTTTACACTCAAATGCATGTAAGATAACAGTATCTCCAAAGTAAAGAATTTGACTGCAATATAAACTGTAATGTGTTTATTCACAACCATATTCCTGTGAGACAAAGCAGTGTATTATCCCTGCTTTACAGATGGAAATTGAAGTGCAAGGCAGACTACGTTGCCCAAACCTGCGCAATAGCATTTCTGAGACAAAGCAGAAATTTGAACCAACCAAATTCTAGACTAGCCTCTCTCTCGCGACCATGAGATGGTGAAGTTCAGGATCT
>NW_010305492.1:0-1623 GCF_000700745.2 Antrostomus carolinensis | reverse complement strand
TAAAATAAAATAAAATAAAATAAAATCCCTAGAGCTAATGGTTGGGAGGGGAACATTTACTAACTCTTCTTGTGATGCCACAATATGATAATGTTATGAAAGTCTTATTGCAACAATAGAATTAAGAAGTGATGGGACCAAAACTGACCCTAATGCCAGGTGAAAAGAATCTCAGGTTGATCATTTAAGTGGGACAAAGATGCTGTCTATATGCATGGTGTGCAGCTGCAATGCTCTGAATAGCCCTCAGAGAAGAACATCTCTCTTCATTTAATAGAACCAAACCCAAAAATTTTCAGCTCTTTGAGTCACTCTTTAGTCAAAAACTTAAAGCAGACAGGTCAAATACCTCCTAAGCGAACTAGCTGTGAAAGACCTGAGAACGAGGTAAGAGGTCTATGCATTTAAGACAATTATGGATAAAGAAAAGATGCTTTGTAGCTGTAAAGTGTTGTTTTTTTCCCTTTAAGCCAAATATCGTTATTTTATCTGTGAAGAACAGTAATGGATAAAGAAATGACCATTGGAAAGAATATTTTTTAAATAGGAGACATTCAGTTTTAGGTCCAATTATATTTTGGGACCAAATGAAAAATACTTTTAGTCGAACCTTGCTTCAGGAGGACAGAATTCACAATATTTCATTGCATAATTTACAAAAATTAGATTAATTCCTGTGGGAGATTTATTTCTCTTATGAGTGTGAGCAGAAAAAACCCGTGTGTATATGATGAGCATACAAAACATTAATGATATCTTAATGGTGTCTTTAATCTCGTTCATAAGTTTAGGAGCACTGTCTGAATAAAACTTCATTAAATAACTTATATTGTAAATCTCTTTTTTCCCAAAAACCTTCAGATTTTTTGTTTTTTTAATAGAGAGGGGCAAAAAACAATGCAACATATTACGTTATTAACAGTAATGATCTTGCATAGTTTTTTTTCATCTATAGACTTTAAAAGGCTTTTTAAAGAATAGCAACTGTCTTCACTATAACTTCTCCCAAAAGTCAGAATTTATTTCTGATTCTGCATCCTTTCCACTGTACTACAGTAGCCAAGGAGACTACCCATTTGACACACTAAAATGAAAGTGTCACTCAACTTTTCTGTAAATTTATCAGATATATCACTGTGTGTTACAAATGGATTATAAGAAACTTAAAAAAAAAATAGGGAGAAACAGTAGAAAAACTGCATCCCTAACATTTAGGACTGCAAAAAAATTCGAAATATACTTTAACAAAGGTATAAATTATGTTATTTTCACTGTTGACTATAGTCCATATGCAAGTTAGCAGAACTCTAAACTTATATGAAGAGTACCTTGACTGAAAATTGGTCTTAAACCAGATTTTTAAAATGACAAGAATTTAACTGCAAAGCATTGTGCTCCCATTTTAGCACAAAAATGTTATTGTTGCAAACCTCTGTCAAAATTCCCATTAGTGATCATTTGAAACATCATTGTAATTTTTCCACATCTCATTCCGACTCCAGCACTGGATTAATCTCACACAACTTTTGCCATCTAAATATTATACAGCTATTCTAAATGGGCTGTCAAGGTTCTGCACATAGTCAATGCAGAAATCACAGAATCAAAGAATGTTGGGGATTG
>NW_010305491.1:0-3559 GCF_000700745.2 Antrostomus carolinensis | reverse complement strand
TACCGCCGGCTTCTGTTACAGAATCCCCAGCTTTAACCAAGACAACTCTACAAATAGTGTCAAGAGAAAACGCGTTGGAGCAGCTCAAGCGTTTCCTCTGGTGTCAGATATTTTTATGACACCTTATCATCTGCATCTCAAATCCACGTGGAGGGAAAGCAGGCGTTAAAAATGAACATTTGTAACTCGGTGATGAGCACTGGAGCTGTCTCTGGGTCAGTAGCAAGATGCTACCAGAGGATGAGGTGTTTCCTACAGGCAGACCCTGCTCAGAGGTAGGACAGGACTTGCCATCTTGTGTGTGATGATGCCACCTTCTAGCCCCACTTATTTTAAAACATCACACTCCAGAACAAGGTGAGCACAGCTCTCTGCAGGCTTTGCCCTGTTGGTTTTGGAGATGAGGGATGAGATGATGTTGCTGGTGAGTGGTGGTCCCATGGATGTCTGTGCACCCAGTCTCTGCTCTGAGGCTTCCATTGGGACCACCCTGCATGGAACTCACCAAGGCAGGAAATATTTGAGCTACCTAGGGAATTGGCTGAGTCACCATCCCTGGAGGTATTTAAAAGATGGGTAGATGAGGTGCTCAGAGATCTGGTTTAGTAGTGGACAGGTATGGTTGGACTCAATGATCTCAAAGGTCTTTTCCAACCAAACGATTCTATGATTCTAAGGCAGAGTGACCTCATGGTTAAATACCACAGGGGACCACAGAGAGGCTGCATGTGGCAGTGGGGCCATGGTGGAGTTGTGGTGGTAGGAGGTGGGTGGATCACAGAGGCTCTCAGAGCTCAGGTTGGTACCTTTGCATCTTTACAATGATTTTGCTCTTGCTGTAGTGGAGCTTGGGAGAGGCTCATGTTATTGCCCAACGTGCTGGTCAAGTACGTTGCCTGTCATTCTAGCTCCAGGCTCAGCACTTTGTTCCCTCATTCTTCCTTCCCAATGCTAATCTGAGCACTTATTTGGTGATCCCAAGCCAGCTGGGTTGGAGCTTGCTACAGGATCTTCTGGACCACAACGGAGTTTTAAAACAAGATTTGCAAGCAGCTGCTGATGGAAAGCACATGATGATGTCAAGCAATGAAGAAGAAATAGGATTTGATGGTTGTTCATCCTTTGCAGTCAAGAGTAACACAGCAGTGTAGGAGGGGTGTGAAGTGCATGGAGCTTGGTGCATGAGGCACAGAGCCCACGTGTGTCTAATCTCATCTACTGAGGTCACTTTTCCATGCACCAGCCAGTTCCTGTGATTGTTCTTTTCCCTGGGTGCCAATGTTCTTCAAAATGTTTTGCATATTGGCACCTCCAGCCTCTCTTCTGGACCTGTGTGGGAAGTGCTACCTGACCAACTCTGCTGGGTCTTCAGCCCACCATTACCACATGAAATGGGCCACATTCATCTTTCCTTTGCTGTTTCATTGCCAAAGGCTGTTTGCTCAAAACTTATTTGGAACCAAGTTCCACCTGAAACTGGCTTCAACGTTTTCTTAGCCTCTGAAGACCAAGAGCTGGCCACCAGGCTCTTACACCATCCAAATGCAGCCTTACAGGTCAGCCCAGAGCAGCAGAGAGCTTGAAATTAGCACTTTTTGAAACCTCATCGTTCATCACATGGTTGTGTTGGGCAACCCAAAACAAAGTAGAAAGTATGAGACAAGGAAGTGAATGTTGGAAGGAGATAGCGAGGCAGACCGAGAGGAAGGAGGCCACCGGTGCCGGGTGGCCATTGACTAACTTAAGGTCCAGAAAGACAAGATTCATCCCAGAATACCCCAGAGTTAGGGTTGTTCTCATGGCCTCAGGGTCTGAGAACAGGAGCTTTGTGATGATTCCAAGTTCTCCCAGTTGCTGCCAACACGTGATAGCGAACTGTCTGTGCTGATGTGGTCCTCCATGGCTTGGTCCTCCTGCAGACACCCATCTGCTTGTCAGAGGTGATGAAGATGGAAGGAGACAGATTTAAAAGCAAAGCGTGAGTCACTCAGAGCTGGAGAAAAGCTCTAAGGAGAGTCCACTTTGCCCAGTCAGGCACTCACTGTTCTCAGGGGGCTTTTGGGGGCACCACCAGCAGTAGCAACTGGCTCAGGCTGGATCTGAGAGATGAAAAGCTGCATTGCAGGTCCAAGGGAGCCCACCCAGGGCCCTACAGCCAGCCAAGCGCCAGAGCAAAGCGTGAGTCACTCAGAGCTGGAGAAAAGCTCTAAGGAGAGTCCACTTTGCCCAGTCAGGCACTCACTGTTCTCAGGGGGCTTTTGGGGGCACCACCAGCAGTAGCAACTGGCTCAGGCTGGATCTGAGAGATGAAAAGCTGCATTGCAGGTCCAAGGGAGCCCACCCAGGGCCCTACAGCCGGCCAAGCGCCAGGCGTGAGGATGGATACATGGGCCATGGCAAGACCTCATCCAACGTATATTTGGTTTGTCTTGTGTGACACAGAGAACCTGAGTTATTATTTGATCCTGCTCTGAGTAATAACCAGATAAATGGGCCTGCGGGTTTCCAAATAAACATTTTAATAAATGATGGGTGAATTAAAGGAGAGCTGCTCCCCCCCTGCTCCCAATCTGAAGGTTCAGATGAAGGCAGGCAGTGTCTAACAGAGCCCCGTGTACTGTAAATACATTTCTTGCACTGTCACATATAAACACTGGAGAGAACGGAGATCAAAAGGTCTCGCTGTGCCGAGCGGAGCCGCGTGATGAAGTGAACATGTTGCTTTTGGGGCTGGGGTGGGGTGATGGGACGCCTGAGAATAACAGACTGGCTGGAGACGGAGGAACCCAGAAGGCTCTGGGGGGCCTCAAAGGGGGGGAAAAAAAAAAGAAGGAAAAAAAAAAAATCCCCACTAGCAGCAGGAAAAATAAATAATTCCGTTATCTCTGATGAATTTCTGCCTTTGATCTAGTTTTTCCTCTCCCTCGTGCTGCCTTTTCATTCCCTTTTCTGCCCCCCTCCCCATCTCCCCCTCGGACACTTTTTTTCCCCCTTCCCCTCTTTACAGTTTGATTTATCCCATGGCCGGCTCGGGGAGCCTGACGGGCCCTGATGAATGGGTAGAGCTCGTCTGCCCGTAGCCCTGCTCCGGCGTCTGCCAGGACATCCTCAGCTTCTTTTCATTCTTCCAAACCCACCATCCCACCGGGCAGCTTCGTGCAATAGATTTGCTTGGTGGGTTGTGTTTTTTTCAGCTGCCTTGGGGAAGGTGCTTTCTGCCTCTCCTACTCCACACACACACACACACAAAGCCCAACCTTCCCCATCCCAAGGTTATTTAGCTTAACCTTGACAGCTGCTAAATAATTGGGTGTTTCTTCCACAGCCAGTACCTTCTTTCTGAGCCAGTGGAGGCCACATGGGTGCCTCTGATATTTCCCTGTAGCATTGCCAAAAAAAAAAAAAGAAAAGAAAAAAGATGGGTTTTTGGAAACAAAGTGGAGTGGAAGTGGTTTGAGTCTGGGATGGTGGCACAGGAGGGGGAATGGACCCTCAGGGGGAATGAATGGGGAGTTATGATGGAAGGTGGTGGGTTTCCTCCTCCTCATAGAATCATAGA
>NW_010305490.1:0-9225 GCF_000700745.2 Antrostomus carolinensis | reverse complement strand
GCCAAGGGCTAGCCCAGTGGAACTGTCACAAGAGGTCATGTTAAAACATGGGCTAGATGTCCTTTGCACCAGGAAATGTGAGAGTCTGGCATGGAGACACTTTGTGGCAATCAGTGGACCTTTGCTGCTAATTGGTGAAGTACCTGGTCTGTTGTGAGAGGTTAAAAATCTAGTAGCTGCGCAGGAAGGAGGCAGCCCATTCACTGTTTTGGGGCTACTGCACTCTAGGCCAAATCACGTCTTTGGCAGGGAGAGGACAATTGGTGCTCCTTTGAGATAAGCTGAGAATATGTAACAGGGAAAAGATGTTTCAGCAGTACCTCAGAGCCCAAGTCTGCTGCATTTTGCTGGGTGCTGTACAGACAGAGCAAAAAGTCTGCTCTTGTTGCTAGGAGAGACTAGGAAGTGTGTGTGAAGCCTCCCAGAAAGGATGCAGCAGCGCTCATAGCCTTCTGGACTTTTAAGTCAGGCTTTGAAATATAAAGCTTTGTAACTTGAGTGTTTTAGCCTAAAGTCAGCAAAAAAATATGTTACGGAAAGAAAAATTCACTGCAGAAGTGATGAGCTTCCAAGATCAGAGATTCAGAGATAAAACCGATCCACAGAACAGGACCAGATTGACTCAAGGAGCCACAGATCTTAAAAATTAGGCTAACAAAATTTCTAAGCAGGTAGCAAATAGAGCATGGCAGCTTGCCATATATGTGCTATAACACCTATATAATCATATGGCATTTGGCTCAGGGTCATGCTGAAGTTCCTACTCGCTGGTACTGGACAACTTCCCTGTCATTCTGACACCTGAACAAGATGACGTGTTAATGCACTGCCCGCCTTAGTCTGCAACATCTTACAAGGTATGAAAAACTAACTATTGTGGTTCTTTCTTTTTGTGAAAGTTGTAGGAAATATGGTGCATATGTAATTTTAATTCACCTGCTCTATTCCATAATAAATATTTCCAGTGAAGGTCTTTTGCAGTCAGTTTCTCAGAACACTCTGATTTTCTACAAGCCAGTTTTCATGCACATACCTGTATTCCAGCTCATGTTGTCAGTGACCTGCAACATGCTCACAGAATACTGGATTCCTAAGAGGAGCAGAGCAATTTGCTTGCAGAGAGCCGCACAGAAATTTGCCTTTCTTTCTGGGGGCCCTTGAGAAAATGCCAGAGAGTTTGTGCAGCCAAGGAAACTGCTGAACTAGAAAGCAGAACTGGAGGAAAGGACTCAGCAGGCACACAACGGGATCTCCAGTCTTTTTTATTTGGCAAATCTCAAGATTCTTACTGAACATTTTGTCATACAAGCACATAAACATGCATTTGCCTCACTGCATCCCCCTTAGGCTGTGAAATAGAACTTTTAAAGCACATTGATCAGGAGCTGTGGCAGGTATGTAGCTGAAGGGCTATGGAGTGGTATATTATACAGATGTGTAAATTATATGGCAGCTGTGTACGAAGAGGCAGGTGGCATTTGTGTGGATACAAGTGGCCTTTTGGCAATGAAGAGTGTACCTCAGTTTCTGTGTCTGGGTACACATATCTACGCACACTTGTCTTCTGAGAGTCTGTCGTAGCCTTTGTGAGCCCTGTCTTTTAGTACCTGGATCTCTTTCTCAGCTAAGTACATTTCAACCCAAGAAGGATGCCTGTTTCCCAACAGGCCACCTTCATCCTTGCTGCTCATTCATTAGCAGAAAGTATGAGCCTGCAGCTTGTGAAGCTGCTGTAGATGCAGGGAAGTAAGTTCACTGGTACTGCTGCTGTTAGGGCTCTCACAAAGCGTTGGTCCTACCACACGCTGTTGGTGAGGAGGCAAGTGCCTCCGCAGGGTGGCTGAGAACCCCACTGTTATCTGACAATGTCATAAGCATTTGTGAAGAGCAGGTAAGGTAGGCGAGAAACACATTCTCTTTCCACACAAATGCTGTTTAGAGACAGCAAGGAACAAATGTTATCTGAAATGTATACATGCTGCTGAAGCAAATATCTTCAATTTTTAATGCATGTTTGTAAATAATGATTTATCCTAGGTGTCCCAAGCCAGAAGCATCTAACTCACTAGCTCTGAAAAGCAGGCAGTTTATGGGAGAAAGAAAAGCAGCATATTGCACAGCAGCTGTTTCATCTTCTTGTGGTCATATAAATGAGTAGCTTGACTCTGAAGTCATGCTACTTTTCATCCCAGATTACACCTCTCACAATGACTTGTTCTTCGCATTTCATTATGGGCCACAGAAATGCTGGTTTTCTCCAGTGCTCCCAGTCTTTCTTTTCCACGTGCTCTAAATGCTGTGTCGAGCTTTCCTTTAGGTTCCACATAGCTTTAACTGGTGGGTCCTGAAGAAGCAGCAAACAATAAATTCTGCAGCACTGCAGTGCGAACTGGCTTTGAATGGCAGTTTTGAGTTCAACATCAGTTTGCTGAAAATCAAGTGAGAACAAGTTTGAAAGCTTTGTCATGTTATGTTGACATAATGTTACATTGCCTCCCTGCTCTCCTTCTGAGCAGCTGTCCCACGCAAACTAGGCACTGAAGAGCTTTGTTTGTCAAAGCTGATGGTACTGTTTGAGTGGGACTGGCAGGTTTCCCAGGGTCACTTTAAAGTTTAAAAACTTAAAAATTTTATTTACTAAGTCCTGGTTTCTGGACTGTTCCAGCATCCAACAACTGTCTCTATCTCCTCATAGAGAGATCTGCAAAGAGCTTAATGAGGCCGAGCTTTCGGAAAGGCCCAGCAAGCTGCAAAAGGAGGAAACTGCTCTTTGGAACTTCATATATATATATGTGATATAGATTACATATATATTCTTTTTCCAGGAAAAAAACACTAGAAAATAGTCTGTTTGGATAGCAAGTATCAGGGCTCTGTGCACACCAACAGTCTCCGCAAGCTTTTCCCTGTCTCCCCAAGGGTTTGGCTGCTTGTGTTCAAAATGTGCTCTGATATAACACGGCCGTATAACCTTGGATTTGACTGCTGTCAAAACTGCTAAGCTAGCAGAAAGAAGGAATTATGGAGAAGCCTTGTCTCCACCCACAGACTCTCTACCACTTGACCCAGGGGCTGATTCAAGTGCAGTGGTGCCTGGGTGCTTGCCTGAGCTGTGATGTTGGGATGCCAGTGCCCAGCCTTACTGACCCCGACCCACAGACTGATTTCCCAGCTCAGTCTTGACCTGCCTACGGGTTTGCCCAGTGATCACAGGTCTGTGGCTGACCCTGATCACCACCACCGGCCCAGCTCTTTGCACCTTCCTTGGGTCTGGTAGGACTGTGCCCTTGTTGGTGAGGGCACTGCCCTGCCTGTCCTGCTGTTCCACACTGCTTCTGGCACAGCTTTGTATCTCCCTCACAAGGTTACACATACCTCTGTGCGTGCCTGTGAGAATATTTGGGAGTATACAGGCTGGAAGACCCTCATCACAAGTGAAAAACAACAACAAGCAGAAGGGAGACCTCCCATTTTTTTAAAAAATACCAAGCTGCACAGGCATGCCAGAAAATTGAACAACCACCCCTGTTCCTGGACTTTATCTTTACTCACCATGATGATTTTGTTGTAAAACTCAGAGTGGTTTATCCAATAGGAATGTCTGAGGAGTTTCCTTGTCTCTTTTGTTACCTCCTACAAACCAAGCACAGTACAAAGCAGACTGTTACCATATGGGGTCGCCAGCAGTGCAGTCCTCATGCACTGTGAATTTTTGTTTCTCAGATCGTGTCAATCGGCAATGGAGAAGCTGCCTGTTTAAAGCTTTGGAGGAAAGTCCCATAAAAGCAACACAGGGCTGGAAAATGCTTTCTGCACTCATATATAGCGGCCTTCCCATACCTGAAGGGGGCCTACAAGAAAGCTGGGGAGGGACTTTTCATAAGGGCAACTAATGACAAGACAAGGGGAAATGGGATTAATCTGAAAGAGGGGAGGTTTAGATTAGATATCAGGAAGAAGTTTTTCACTGTGAGGGTGGTGAGACACTGGAACAGGTTGTCCAAGGAAGTTGTGGATGCCCCCTCCCTGGAAGTGTTTAAGGCCAGGCTGGATGAGGCTTTGAGCAACTTGGTCTAGTGGAAGGTGTCCCTGCTGATGGCAGGGGGATTGGAACTGGATGATCTTTAAGGTCTTTTCCAACCCAAACCATTCTATGATCCTATGATATGTGCCTCAACCAGCTGGACAATTCAGACATGCAGTGTATGGGACCTTTCCAGACCAGTGTAAGGTTGCTGGAGCTCTGCTTTCCACACCCCTATCCCTCTCAGGTCATTATCCCCACTGTCATTGCCAATATATTTTGAGCAGTGTCCCTAGTAGATGCTAAGTTCTAAATGAATGGCAGACACAGATGGCCCTTTTATTCCACTACCTGGGTCTAGTTACACAGAAAAATGAAGTACCTGCATGCTGTTCATAGTGTCGTTTGAAGGTGGAATGTCAAGGACTTTAAATATTTTAGTTGCTCTCTGGCCTACATCTTTCTCACAGGCATCAAACAGCTTCTGCATGCAAAGACAAAAGCTGGTTACAGCAGCAATCACATTGAAATGAGAGGTGTAGTGTGGAAAGCATGTGCTGAAACCACATCGGCATTAGAGTAAATTGTAGGGTCACTAATTGATTGACATATGTCTTCGACAACTGGGAAATAGACAGTTTCATCAAGCCATTTGCATGTTGAAGCCCATTCTTCAGCATTTGTGGGGCCTTATCATCACAACCAATGCTAATAATGGCCTCATCTCAGTCTCATCCTTTAAGGTGTACCATTTTGTTATTTTCCTTCAGATCCCCCCAGCATCAGAGCAGGGAGTAAGACATCAGAATGAGGTCTCCCATCTAGTACTTAAAGTGTTAACTATAAGTTAAGGACTATGTTTCCCCACTTGTGCTTAACATGGGTGAGATACGGGACATGGATCTGAATGTGCCCTCCTGAAAGGCAGGAGGAAGCAAGTCGCACTCAGTTTGCTCTCTACAGCATTATGCAGGCCCTGCTGGACTGGAAAATTAGAGACCCAAACTTAGTTCCCAACCCTGTCTGATACAGAGATACTAATACTCAGAGCCTGCTATACCGTATTGATCTGATAAGAATCAGACTGAGAAAATGGACATAAACAAACCTGAATTATGCTGCTGCCAGTTTTATATGTCAAATAGGAATCTGTGGAGCTCCTGAGTTTTCCCCACTCTTGTAGCTTGAGCAGCTCATACATCTGGAGCACAGCAGACAAACGCGAAGGATCATTCATGTTCTCAGAGTGCTGGTGCATGCTCATCGCTTTAGACAAGAGCTCTTGGTTTCTAGGGCAAGAAGGATGTTAAAAAACTTAGCTAAGACGAGATGAAACAATGAATAAGCATAACTATTTTACAGTACATTATTAATCTATTTCATGAATCCTATGTTTTCTGCAATGCACTTAACTATATTATATAGCTGGCAAGAAGCTTTCATGTGGAAAACAGTGCTTTCTCAGCTCAGTCTTGCATGATAACAGTGGAATCTGGTCAAAGTGCAGCATTTCAACTATGTCACCGTAGGCTGATTTCTGGGAATATCTCCTTCCCTTTCCAGAACAACCCAAGCCATCTCCCAGAAATCAGTTACAAAGAGATTCTGGCAGATTGAAAGTCTAAGGTGGAGGTGTCTAGGCTGTCTGATCAGAAGCAAAGGGTCCTTAAGGACTGGAGGAAATAAGAAGTATGTGGCTCTTCAGTGTAGAAACACAAATTGCATCAGAAATCTGAATAAATACCTTACCTTGCCTCTAGCTCTTTGATCTGCTCCTTCAGCTTCTTATTTTCCTCTTTTCCCTGAAGGTCTTTTTGGGTGATCCTTGCAGGCAATGATCTGAAACATATTTCTTTTGTGAGATCTCTCTATTTGTACTTGGACACTGGGACAACAGTGGACTTGCCCCTATTGAATAGTCTGAATTCCAGCAAAAAAAGCTGTGAGGCAGGAAAGTGCAGGAAAAACTCCAGGGGAGCTTAACAACCTCCCCTGAAAGTGCCCACCTAGGATTTATGCTCAAATCAAGGGGAAAGCTATTTACATCAGAAGAAAGGGAGGTGGGGTTGTGAGGACCAGAGTTTGAAGGCTTGAAGAAAACACAGGTATTCCCCCCGTGTTAGAATCTACTCTTGTATTTTCTCTAGTTGTTTTCTCCATCTTTGACATCAAAACATTATCACCAAACAACCCAAACACTCCTGAGAGTTCTGTTCTCCTGGATTCCTTTCTCCACAAATGTCTGGATAATGTCAGTCTCCTATTCCTCCAGTGGGTGAAATTCTCCTGTTTCTAATCCTGCTCTTTGGGTTGATCTGCGGAATCAAACCTTACAACTCGTTAGAGAGTTACAAAGCAGGTATGTTTTATTCGCCGGCGGGCGACAGGGTGGATCGCTCCATAAAGGCCCTGTGCACCCACTCTTTTACAAAGGCATTATTTAAAGTACACACAGATACATATTCATTAAATTTAGGATGGGTTAAGCTAATTAGTTCCAAGAAATTTTAACATAAGTTCACTCCCATTGGTGCTTGCGTACTGCCTCCTGTTGGTGTTTGTTAGCACCCTTGGAGACCGTTAGACAAAAAAAGGTTGGCTTTTTGCTTCAGACTGCAGGTGCTGCACACCAGTTCCTTCTTATCTTGCTCCAGACTGCTCGCACACCAGGCACCGCAAGGCCTTTGCTGATAGCGTGGAACAGCTTGTTAGTTATTGTAAAAGTTTCCCCCTTAACACAGACAAAACGATCTAAACTTAAAGTTTCCCACCTAACACAGAGACAAAATGAAGCTAAGCTTATTTTCTAAAATCTAATTCTTCATACAGAAAATAAATTGACAAATCCAACTATATCTTATATGTTCGCATATCAGGGTGATACTACTAGAGCTTAAAAAAGCCCTCTCTACGCGATGACTGGAGGTCAGTTGCAGACTCACACCCTAAAAGTACTGGAAATTTTTGCTTTTTATCATTCATCAGAGGTTTTTAGAGATTGTGTTTTCTTCTGTATTACAGATCTCAGAACAAGTACATGCAGCCCTAGTATAAAGGAGACCTCTTGTCCCACTTTTTTCCCCCTCCTCTCAGAGTTTCAGAGGCAGCTCATGCCTGGCCGTGACAAGGCAGTCAAACAGGAGACCGAACATTTGGTCTGTCCTGCAGGACAGAGCTGTGATAACAAAGGCTTGAGTATGTTTCAGTGACAGTTGCAGAAACATTTATGATTTTCCCCTTTTATATATTCTTAATATAAAGGATGACATTACCCTTGGCAACTCTCCAGAAATTGTAGTCGAGTATCAACAGAGTCAAACCAAACTCTTCTATTCCTGTGCATCCGTCCATCAGGGGAAGAAAGAAATAATAAACCACATTACAGTCAGTAGGCAAGTATCCGTTAAAGTCCTAAGAAATCCATGAGCTAAACTTGCTCTCTCCAATTCTTGATCAGCCCATAGGGAAAAACAATCTACAGACTAAAACTTCTCAAGGCTGCGCTTTGCCAGGTGGGTGGTTTGTGATTCTATGAGGCAGTACCAACAGTGCAAATAAAATACCCCCAAAGTGTAAACTCTGCATGTTATATGATGGAGACCAAACAGCTTCTCTAAATTGGCTCTGGGTCCCAATATAGTCTGGACAAAATCTGGTGCTAACTTGGAGCCCTCCTTGTGTCTGGCTTATTTGTAATCTTCTGTCCAACCTGTCCTAGCATACACCAGCTACAGCTTATTATCAAGGGCCATGGTAAATACTGTAATTTCTGGTCACCAGCCTCACCTTATTTCTTCTTCCACCTGCTCCAGCCTTTCTATCACACAGGGAAATAATGCCTCTAGATGTGAAGGCTGCAGGTTGTCTCCACAGGCTGATGGTTGCCACGGGTTGTGAAGTATTTGTCTGAGGAAAAAAGAAAATGAAATTCTCAAAATTAAGGGGGAAAAAAATCACATACTCTGAACTGATACCTTATAAAAGACAGCCCCATGAGCAGTGGCTCCATGGCTACATCCACGCTAGCAAATAGATCAGAGCCAGGATAGAGGCTCCAGAGCACATGATGGCCCAGCACACTTGTGGACACAGTTTTGGCACCAGTGAGCTAGTACTCTCCCAGATGATGCCTGGCACAGTTCAGAGGACTGCACAGGCCAGGGTTTGCAAAAAAATAGATGGAGGATTTAAGCAATCATTAGGGCTGGATGAAGTGGGCAAGATACAGGGACAATTCCTGGAAAAAAACAAACTCAACCTAGACCTGCAAAGCGTGGGGAACAGCAAATACAAGGGGCCATTCTGCTGAAATCAACTTTGCAATGTACAAGCAATGGGGTTTTTTAACAGAGAAGAACAAAGTTATATATTCTCAAGGTAATTTTCATTTCTACAAATGCTCTGTGCACTATTTCCTAATGAGGATCACAAACATCAACTATTATTGCAGAGACAATACCACATTGAGGGGCTCCTGCAGCTCAGATACAGGTGGAGCAGACAGCAATCTCCTTCCTGCAGTGACAGTGTCAGAGAAAGCCTAACGCATGAGGCTTCACCATCACTTTATGCTGACCCAAGTCTGCACGGCTACTGCAAGGGACTGTCCTGCCCCTCTCTCCCAGCACCTCTTTTGCTGAAACAGATTTTAGATTTGTTTATTTGTATGGATTCCTTTTCAGTTAAATCACTTCATTTCCAGTCTTTCACTGAGGACGGGTTTTTTCTCTTTAAACTCAATAATCCTATATAAAAATCTGCATTTAAATCAGCCCTGCAAAACTGATGAACTCAGAGACCAAGCCCCCAAGACCAGGATCTGTTACACTGTTTATACCATTCTCTACAATGATGGTGGAAATGCCAGAGACAGGAGTGAGGGAGTGAGAAGATGTGAGAGATAACTCTGCAGACACCAAGGTCAGGGAAGAAGGAGGGGCAGGAGGTGCTCCAGGTGCCGGAGCAGAGATTTCCCCACAACTTGTAGTGCAGACCATGGTGAGGCAGGCTGTCCCCCTGCAGCCCATGGAGGTCCCTGGTGAGGCAGGCTGTCCCCCTGCAGCCTGTGGTGAAGACCATGGTGAGGCAGGCTGTCCCCCTGCAGCCCATGGAGGTCCCTGGTGGAGCAGATACCCACCTGCAGCCTGTGGAGGACCCCATGCTGGAGACCGAAGGAGGCTGTGACTCTGTGGGAAGCCCAT
>NW_010305489.1:8963-9865 GCF_000700745.2 Antrostomus carolinensis | reverse complement strand
CTGGTCCTAGTACTGACCCTTGAGGGACTGTACTTGATGGCAGCTGGCTTGAGCCTTAAGAGCCTTGGCTGAAGATCTGGCACCCAAGTGTGCACAGCTGCAGCCCCTGTTAGAAATCCTCTCTGAGTGATTAGATAGGCCAGGTACATGTCATGGTTACCTTTTAGTGTGGGGAGCACCCGTTTTACTTCTCTTTGAATACCCGTTCCTGATAGCAGGAAGCTGGCAGTGCCACCACATTCAGGTTGATGCAGTGGTTTCCATTAGAGCTTCAGCTTCTTACACGAGGCCTGGATTTGGCTCACCACTAATAACCTGAGCAGGCTGCATGGGATAAGCACCTTCTGAACAGCACTATGGGAAACACCCTTACATTATATTGTAATTTTAAAAATAGTAACTAGTCCTCATCTTGTGTCTGTATAGAAGAACAATATTGACTGCACTCAAGTATTTTCAGGCTTGGTCTGATTTCATAGCTAGGATCTTTTTTGTCTAATACAAGTGGCTTCGTGTAATCACTCTTTTAAATCTACAGCTTATGTTTGACAAATAGGTCACTGGTTAATGGAAGCAAGTAAATCCAGCTGTTTATCTTTTCAGTAAGATCATGCACTTTTTCTATGCTCTTGTCTGCTCAGAACAGAGATGTGTACATTTTTAATGGCACTCCCTCTGTTTTAGAGTAGAGGCATGAGCTTTATATTACAATTCATCTGTTCTCTACATTTAAATAAAATAAAGTCACAGTAGTACTTCAGCTGGTATCGCATTTGATTCACAAATTTATGGCAGCAATTGTGGTATTATAATTTAATTACTAGGTGTGATTTTAAAAGGTCATTAATATGACTTTATAAGGAAAATTTACTGTTGTACATTGCTTGCAAGTTGTACATCTG
>NW_010305489.1:0-8947 GCF_000700745.2 Antrostomus carolinensis | reverse complement strand
CAAGGCTCCAGTATTTGTGTGTGTTGCTGTTAGCAGAGGTACCTTCCACTAAAGCAGGGCTCCAGTCACTTTCTCCCAACTAGCTCTACAGAACCAGACAAGGATATTTTTTTGGCTAATTTGAAATTTCAGAATTTCAGAAAGTGCTTGGTAAGTTTTCTGTAGGGTCCTAATATCTAAATAAAGCATTTGCAGCACTAGGTTTATAAAGGGCTCAAAGCATTCACAGAAACTTGGTCTGATATGTCAGGTTCCAAAAGTCCTCTTAGGGAATACCTGTCAGTGAGATAAGTTTCCTGACACAGTTTGCAAATTTATTTTTTTTTTAATTCAAAGTATTAACATAAGTGTAACATGGGTAAAACTGTCCGTGAAAATAATTTTTCCTCTCCATTTGAAGGCTATTTTATTAATAAAGACTTTGGGTAAACATGATGATAATGAACACTGACTTGTCATTGGAAAAAATCTGTTTTCCATCAACAAATGAGGAAATAAAAACTTCATGGTTAGTAATGATATTGTGTAAAGTAGCAATGAAATTGTACTTAGAACAGTTTCTTGCTCCCAAATACTCTAGCATTTGCAAATAGTAACTATTACTTACAAGTCTGTTACAAATCTAAATACTCAACAGCAAGTTAAACAGCATGTGTGGAAGAAATTATCAGAAAGTAAAGGACAGAGTGCTCCAGATGCTTGTGTTTGGCCCGTAATGAGTATGAAATAACTAAGAGAAAGTCTATTTCAATGGTAAAACAAACTTCTGTTAAAAAGCTCTAGCCCAAAGAGGAAGCTCTCCTTGATTTCTCTGTGAGCTACTGATCACAAGCAAATCCTTGCAACCTAGTTTTTCAGAGGTGCTGAGGTGCCTCAGGGGTTTCAGCTCTTCAGTATGTTAATGGTGGTGATGTGTCACTGGAGGTGTGCGACTCCCTCAAATATGGGTGTCACTTCTTGGGGTGGCTTCCTGTGAATGTGCATGCACCTTAGTAGGTAAGTACTGTAGCACATTCCTCTCAGCCTGGATGAAATGAGGTGTAATTAGCTAAGGACAGTATGTTAGCTGGACAATAGGTATGTCAGGGAGTTTGAGGGAAGGAAACCAATTTGACCCAGGTTCTCTGCAGGTGGCTGATGAAGGAAAGTGGAAACTGCCCAAGTGCTACAAAGGATTATGCGTGGAAAAGGGAGGGTGGGAAAGAAGGGGAGAAAGAACAATGGGGGAAACCTCAGCTGTGGAAGAAATCCTGAGATAAAAGCAAAGAGCTCATCTAGTTGTAGCAATGGAGAAAAGGGATAGGATTTGTGTAGCTGCAGAGCTGGAAGTACTGCAGGAAGCAAGCCATGGAGGCAAGGATGGGGACCAACCATAGTGTTTCTGAGGGTGAAGCAGAGGAAGCTTGCACAGGCTTAGGGCAGAAAGTGTTTTGGGAAAGCTGGTCATAAGAGCAGGGCCTGTTTCTGTGCTTGTAAAATGTGTAAAGCTGACAGAAGTTAGTTTTTTTACTAACTAGTTACCAAAAGAAGGGGCAGGTGGCATACAAACAAAAAAGCACACCACTTTCTGTGTAAACTCTTGCCATTCACTGATTTGATGGGCATGTGAGACACATTCACTTTGTAAGAGAATGATTTGTGGTACATGGTAAGGACATGAGGAAACTATTTGTAAATTATTTTGCAGTAAGGCTCTGGATTCTTGGGCCAGGGTTTGTAATCATGGAAACATTCACGTGCTACTGAATGACTTGGCAGTGTGATTTTGATCCCAGTTAGCATGGATATGCTTTGTATTTCTTTCACATTAGTTAGAGTATGTAATAATGTTTATTCTGGATTTTTGCTGGGTGTGGGAGGGCAGACATTTAATTAACGGTTTCCTGGGACAAAGTAACCCCTTCAAATCTTGGTTTGTAATGATCCAGCCCTTTCTGTCAGCTGGTTGAAACATTTTTCATTCGCTAATAGGTATCCAAAAACTTCATTGACCATCTGCTGGAACAGTTACTTTCTTGTGACAACCTTCTCTCTTCCTCTCTAGCAGTGGTGAGTGTCTTGGACAGATGGGTAAATGTTGACAAATGTACTGTTTCTTGTGATGGCTTATAAACCCTGTGGAAGCTTCATGTGTTCGGTATCTGTAATGCTGATACTAGACAAGGTGCAACACTATGCTGAACAGATCTTAGCCAATAATCATTCCAAAGCATTTAAACTTCTCCTCCTGGTGTTATATGCAGGTATTGAAGAGTCATGTGGAACATTTAATTACTAGGATAATATGTGCAGATCAAATGGCTATCAGCTTCAAAAGCTTTGTTGTACAACACAAACAGAGAATCATTGATCCCAAGAGCCATTATTAACTATTCTTAAATTCTCAGAATGCAATATCAATGTCAAGTCAAGTTTTCAGCAGAGTAATGTACCAAGTTATGTTGGAAGTCGTCATCTACCAATAAAGGTATTGGTTCAGGGTGGGATAGAGCCATATCAGGCTTTCATGTTAGAAACTTATGCCCTTGACAAATGGTGTTGCAAAGCTGCTTATTTGTCCTCCTCTGTGCCCAAATGTTGCTTTTGTTAAATATATCATTAGACTTGAAATGCCTTCAAAGTATATTGCTGATATTTTCAGTGTAGAACAGTGAGGAGGAACATCAGAGAGGTCAATTGTCCACTCCTGCCTGGTTTTTGTCTTCTTTCTGCATTTTTCCAGACACCTCTCTTTAGCCCTAAGAAAGCAAAAGCTTCTTCAACGACTGAAAATATATAAGGGAATGCTAGACTTTTCTACTTTCTCACATTTCCAAACTCTTCCAGGCTTTTACCATTTATAACTTGTTTCATTGGTTTTGTTTAGGATATGAATGTCTGAAGCTCTGATTTTTTTTCCAGTGCTAACAGTCATAAGCTGTACTGTATGGAAACTTCAAAATCCCAATCTCTTCCAGAACATCAATCTCACTTTCATTTAATTAAGGTTTGTCATTCTCTGAAAAAAATCTAGGAATCCAGATCATCTTAACATTTTGAATGGTTTTGGTTTGACTTTTCATTGTCTTTACATCTGAAGTCTGCCAGAAACAAGCCTAGAAAACTAGTTAACACCTTGATACAAATGGAAGTGGTGATGGTAAACCCAGAACAGCTCCAGCCAAATAACTCCATGTAAATACATGTGAATGAGCCATGAGTCAGCCTCCTGCCTCAATTCCTTTCAGTCACTATTAAAGGCACATTGAGACAGAGGAATCAAGGATTTATTGATCACCGCCTGATTACAGGTTTTCAGATGAAAGCAGCTCCCCAAGGTGTGTCTGAAATTCTGCTATAGCCCAGTTGATGTCACTGAACACAAATGTAACACACAAAAGAATTCAAAATTTTGGTTTGGTATGGAGTTAATGGAAGTTAAAATGTATTCTATTTGGAACCATCCTTCAGTGAGTGTTTTCTGCTCTATTTTTGTTACGTAGGAAGGTGAACTTCTTTTTTAAGTACCTCTGTTTAGGAATCCTTTAATGTGTACTGGAAAGTGCTTCTTTCTAAATAGGAATTATTTTTTTCTTTAAAACAGCTGGATTTAGCTAAACACTGAAAGGATTTGAGTTAATAAATGTCCACTAAGCCTATTTATTAATTTTAATCTAACCATTAATATTAAAAGTGTATAACTAGTCTCAAAATATCTCTTCCATTCAAGGGTTCCTGAAATCCTGTTTCTGTGAACAGAAAAAAATCCTGGTTTTGTAGACAGTATTTGAACCTTGAAATAATCCTCTGATTTCTGTTTGATTTCTACAGTAAGTATATAAAGTAGCTGCTGCCTTTTTAAAGAAAAATACCCACAGGCTGTGCCTCTTCAAAACCCCTCTCTTTAGTAAGGAATTCAGACACTAATGATCAGATTGGATTTGCAGCTTATTAGGCTAAATTTTCAGGAATACTTAGCTGACAAAGACCCCAAATTTTATTTTACTCTTTCTCACAGGCACAGAACACTTTAAAATATGAAATGTGACCTCTGAAATATAAATATATCCATATATTTAAAAATAGACTTGAATTACCTCACAGGGATGTGGTCCATGCACATTGTGTAATTGGGACAGCCCTCCCTTTCTTTCTTTCTTTCTCTGTCTCTCTCCAGGGAAGGCAAATAATCAAGACCTTGCTTAAAGTGGCAACACTGTAATCCCCAAGGGTGGGAAGCTCATTCTTTATCTACAGGATGTCTGGAGTGATAAGTAGCTGTTTTACTAAAACTCATGCAGTGTTTCTTTGTCCTGACAAAATTATCCTTTGCTGTTTGGTATGGTGAGTTTAAATGCAATGAGTCCTGAAATTTAAGGCATAGAATGAAGTAACGGGATGGAGGTGGGAGAATTTACTCAGTGCTGTGTAAACAAAGAAAATCTATAAAGTTATAGCTTTGAGTTTTCACCTGAAGTGATTTTAAGCCGCAGTGGGAGCTTTCCTTTGGGCCAATCGGTGCAGCTGACAGCGTGTCAGTGAAACGGGAAATGTCAGTTCGGCTGCATAACCCAGGTCAGCTTGAAACTTATCATACACCACATCATATCTGATATATGTTCACTGTGTTAGTAACATTACTGTTGCTAATTCCTTTATGGACGTTTGTGTAATACATTATCATTACAGGTTACAACTGTGCACTAATTTACGCTGGCACAAGGCAATGCTCTCTAATAGACATGCAGTTGCAGACACTTTTATTTCTACTTCCTGTAGATAACATGCAAATCTGGATCTCTTAAGTCTTCCGTTCTTAATTTACTAAATGAAACTTTTATTCCTGGTGTATACTATCAGAAGTTAGGCTGGTTCTGATGCAGCCTGATTAGACGTGTTCATGGTTATATCCATCTTACTGAATCTACTCGTGTGGGGAATGAAGTATGTCCATGTACCTTAATGACTTGGGGCTTCTTTGAACAAGCAAGATGTGCTCAAGACTTAAGAGTAACTCTTTTTTTTAGATCTTCCCAAACTTTCTTCCTGATTTGCTTTATTCACTTATTTTCAAATCTAAACACTGTTTAAAAACTCCATTAGCGACAGCCTGTTTCTCCACGAGTTTCTGATAAACATACACACTTGAGTGCTAAAAATAACTTTGATTTTGCTCTACAGTGTGTAAATCTGTTGCTTTGCAGAATTCTGTTGATCTTCATCCTGATAAAGGAAGACTATGAGAATAGTTAAATTAGAAAAGCAGACTATATTGATCAGGACTGCTGCTTTACAAAAGCTGTTGCTCTCTTCTAACTGTTTGTTTCCTTGAATTCCATTTTTCTTATTCTCTTTCCCAGTGGAAAAACTGCACTTGTGACAGTGAGTATTCATGAAACTCCTGAAAAGTGAAGGACATGGGCAAAAGTAATTATACTTGCATGGTGTTTGCTACAGTTTGAAGTCGTAGCTGAGGTGTATTCTGAGAGCAGTGCAAAGAATATCACACTGATTCCTTTACGAAGCTCAACATGAACAGAGAGGTCGGAGATGAGGGATGCTTGTTGGCCACTCTAGGGTTAAATCCATTTTTCTTGATCTCACTCCCCATTTCCTCTGCCCCCCTGCCCCCTCCCCCCCAAGTTGCCCAAGCAGTGGGGAATTTTTGCAATCATTAATTTTATTTATTGTTTGGCTATGTCACATACAAAGCTCCCTGAAACTCTTTGGTTTTTTTAATCTTCTGTCAAATATATCAGCAGAAGTCTCTAACGTGGCCATCACCTCTATTTTCAGAGGCTGTGCATTGGCCACTTCTTATCAGTGTTAAAATACTCATAATTTATTTCCACATTAGCTGCCTAGTATAAAATTCTGACTCAAGCGTGCCTGAGGTCTTTCTAACGCTGCATTTTAGGCTTTTAGGGGATGTCACTCTCGGGCATTATAAATTATGCTGCATGGACTTTTTACTGCAGTAAGTGAGGCCTAGAACAAGTAAAGGGAGAGGAACTGAAAGCGAAAGCTCTGAGGAGGAAGGAGCAACCACATTTTGGAGAATGACGTTTAGGCCTGTTACAGTGCTCATTAGTGTTCTCTCTACCCAGTTCACCACAGCAGAAATTGAACTACTGGAACGCATGTGCTGGGGTAGGGTGGTGCCTTTTTCATCTTCAGCACACCTGGGACTTGCTGTGTTCTCCAGGGGAAGTGTGGGATCACCTTGTAGCCAAAGTCGGGTGGGAAATGGGGAACAGCAGGGTAACATGGCGTGGGAGTGGGTTGCCCTGAAATGATGTGACATCTCCCTCCATCCTTGGAGATTTTCAAGATTTGGCTAGACTATGATCATGTCACCAAACATGACCTGGTCTCATGTTGGTGGTGATCCTGCTCTGAGTAGGAGACTGGACAGCCTTCATAGGTACCTTCCAGCCATTGCTTCTGTGGTTGTCAGTGCTTGAAAATCTATGACATCAGGTTTTGTAATTCCACCCTTGTGAATTAATTGCTTTCATGGCACTTTGCTTAGTCTGCATATTGCTTGTGAGTACTAGATTTTGATACTTTCAACATACCGTAAGTGGGGTATTTTTATCAATGCCATGCTGACCTTGTATTCTTCATGCAGCTTTTCTTTTTCTATGTCTACTACATGTAAAATCTATAAAGGCAGCACAGATGCACAGGCACCTGATAACAGCAACAGGTTCCTCTTTCCTGTTCTATGTTGCTGGATCCACGTCTGAAACCTCTTTGCTCAGAACAATGAAAGTGGGAGGAAGACGCTGGTGGCTTCCTCCACGTAAAGACAGGAGTTGTGTCTGTGGGCCACGCGGTGCTCAGAAGCAGAGGTGTAAGTGGAGAGAGTGCCATGCATATGGAATCCATATTGCGCCCTGTGCCCCCCAGGCTGTGCTAGATCAACCGAAGAAGCATGTGCTTTATGAAAACCAGCAGCAAGCTGCTCTCGCCGAGGCCTGTCTCAGCCTCCATGAAGGTAAGGTACTGCATCGAGGCAGCGTGCGTTTTCTGACCTTGAATCCTAATGCAGAGGCATGGAGGGGTCTGAAGCAAGGCTGCCGTGCTGTCCTCACCTGCACTTCTCTCCTGTAGCTTTGCCAGTACATGTTTTAAACAGTTTTGGACACTTGAATAAAGAAGCTTCTGTTCTTTGCCACTGGTGAAGAGAGAGAAATATTTTTACAAGTTAAGGTAGCAGAGTGTTTTACTGCCCACTGCCTAGTAGAGCAGGTAGGGTTATGTCTGGCAGCTAATGACCTCCTATAGATTATTTTTATATTCTGTCACCATGTAGAATTTCCGTCTTCTCCATGCTTTCATGTTTTACCAAGACACTTACTGGCCTTTTTAGAAGAATGTATTTTGTTGCTTGTTTTGAAAAAGACTCAAAGGCAACATTTTCCAGTGGGTTTACTGTTGCCAGATGAATGGAACATTTTTTTCAATAAAGTGTGTCAACTGCAAATGTCTGTAGGTTGGTTACTGAAAGAGAAGCTTGAGTATATTTGAAAACCTGGCAGAAAGAATAAATAAAACCTCCTGTCCTGGTGTTCAGAGGACCAGGACAAATTAGCAGACTAATTTGAGTTTTGTTAGAGATTCCTCTGTGTGTGTGTTAATGTATACATCTGATTAAAATCCAAGTAGTTTCTCAGTGGCCTAAGTGCTGTGCAATTGGTGTTTAGTTATTGATTGTATTCACCTTACAAGCTCTCTGTAAATCTAGAGTCTATGTCATGAGCATAATCATGTAAACTAAGCTTTCAGTAAAGCATCATTTCAGTCTGACAGCTTAGATAAAGATTAGTTAAAATTTCAAAAAATCACTTTATTTGTGCAGAAAAAAATCTGAAGTATAAACCTGATCAAACTCATACCTTGGAACTTTTGAGTTTTATTAAAATATCAGCATGTGCCTCTGAAAACATATTGGAAATACTCATATGGCTTCCATTTGGCCTGCCACCTTAAAACTCGTTTCAAGAAAGTTGGATTTGGAGGTGCCTTTTTTTTTTTTTTTTTTGAGATGTTGGTAGATCTGCCCAAATATTTTCTGTTCTTTTGCAACAGCCTTGAGGTCATACAGAGCTGTTTAGAGACTGTGCCCATCGTCACTCTTGTTGGTGTCTGTTTAGAGAAGACAATTTGTAAGCAGTTGGATAGTTTGTTTTTTCTAATGTGGTAATGTGTGAGTTTTGATCCACTGTTGGGACATGAGGGTAGGTTTTACTGCGGTGAAGTTCAGATCTGCTTCTGAGGATAACCAGCATTGCTCTGTGGTTAACATCAAACTTGGAAGGATGTTGCTATGGAGGCAAGGGGAGATATGCAGAAATCACAGCGATATGCAGAGGGAAATGGCCAGGGGTGGGGATAAGAAGCCCTTTTAAGTGAAAGGGAGGAAGAGATGAGGAGTCTTGTTGGATGGTGGTGCTAACAGAGCTGGCAGTGCCAGCAGTGCAGTGCTGCTGCCATGGCAGGCTTTTTTCCCCTTCTTGTTTCTGACCCAAGCAAGATTTTAAAGGACGTGCCATCTGATGGTTTCTCTGTGTAAGCCTGAGAGCAGGAGAAAGCTGGAAACGTGCAGTGCAGCTTGTCAGTGTTGTACTGTGCTCTCCTCCCCAGTGGAGCTGTGGGCAGGGAGATAGAGCTGGGTAACCTGGGCATCCTGGTGCTTGGGGGTGCGGTGGGAGGGGAGGGGGAGCGGGTGGAAATCCAGCGGAGTAGCGGACACAGGGACAGGGAAAAAATAGCGTTATTGAACTTAGACCTTCTTGGGCTTTCTTTAAATGATTAGGAGCCCGTGATTTCCGACATCCCTTTCTTCTCGCACCATTTAATGTTTATGCACGTTTTTTGTTAATGAAGTGTCTACCGCATGAAACACGCACCCTGTCCTTGTGAGCTGCGGGGCGGTGGTGGGCCAGCTCGGGGCGGTGGCAGG
>NW_010305488.1:0-5180 GCF_000700745.2 Antrostomus carolinensis | reverse complement strand
ATCGATATATATTGAAGTATATATATATATATAAATCCCTCCCACAAGCAAATGTCCCCAGGTGGGTTGTGACCTCCTCCAGCTGCTCGCCCTGGTGACAGCTGCCTCTAACCCATCCCTCTCCTCCCCACTGAGTGAGCACCAGCAGCAAGCCCAAGCTTTGAGAAACTCAACGCTCCAGCCTGGCCTTCCCAGGAGGCATCGGAAAGAATCCGGTTCCAGCCCTGAACCCCAACATCACCACGAGGGATGGTGGGGAGAGCCCTTTGCAACCTGTTTGTCCTATCCCATAGGTCTTATCACGCATCCAGCTGCAAACAAACCCCAGGTGAGACCCCATTTTTGGTAACCCCCTGGATATCTGTTGCCCCAGGGGTTTTGCCCCTCCAGGTTTCATGCCATTGACTCAAAGGCAACTGGGGAAGAAGCACGGAAGCCAGCTGAGACCCCACCAGCATCCCTCCAGCTGCCTGCCAGTGGCTCATCTCACAGCTTAATCCAGGGCCAGGTTTTAATCAGCTTGACGCCCCGTTAGTTCCAGATAATGGGAGTCAGGGCTGGTCAGCGATGGACATACCACGAGGTAGTCAGATGCCAAGGAGATGTCCAAGCCCACGCTCCCTGCTTGGCCAGCTGAGGCAGTCAGCCTCCTTCCCTCCATGGCCAGCTATTCCCCACGGGAAAACCGGGGGCGGGTGGTGGGATCGGGTGGTTGGCAAGCTGGGAACATCACCTGCTAGAAAAGCAGGAGCTCTTTGCTCTTCTCTGGGCTGTTGCTTTGCCTTCCAAACGGTGCCAAACCATCTCCAGCTGGGGAGAGGAGTTGCTCCATGGTCATGACCTGGCCCTCCCACCATGTTCAAGAGCAAAAAATTGCTCTTCAAGAGCAAAAAAGTTGCTCTTGAGACCACAGGGGACCAACTCAAAAACCCCAGTGCAAACCAGTTTCTAACCCATCAATCATTAACTCCTTCCTGGGAGAGCTTTCCCTGCCCGAAGCCATTTGACTGGGCCTGTGGCAGCGCCGCTCGTTAGACCAGATGATGTTTAAGCTCAGAAATGTGCTTTGCACAACTCCCCAGGAAAATCATAGAACCCCAGACTGGTTTGGGTTGGTTTGGACCAGTTCCAACCCCCCTGCCAGCAGCAGGGACACCTTCCACTAGACCAGGTTGCTCAAAGCCTCATCCAGCCTGGCTGAGAACACTTCCAGGGAGGAGCAGCCACAGCTTCTCTGGCCAACCTGGGACACTGGCTCACCACCCTCACAGTGAAAGCATCACTCCACTCGGCAGAGCCTCTGTTGCTGGGCAAACCAAACTCAACCCAGGAGAGACCTGACCACGCAATCTTGAACTTTCCTCTCCTCAAGCACCACGGGGAATTTCCAGGTCAGCTGGGCATTTTCCCCACACTTCCCATAAACCTTATCTAGGACATAAGTCATGCTCAAATCACGGGCTGAGCTATCACCTCCTCTCCTTGCTCTCCAAAGTCTTCCTGCAGATACCGCCCAACGTCAGCCAACAAAGATATGCTCCAGCCCAAGCATTTTTTCCAGCTAAGAGACACATTTTACTGGCCAAACCAGCTCCTCCACCAAAGGAGTTGGGTATTTTTAGCACTGAGGAGATCTGAAGAGGCTAGAAAAGGTACGGGCAACGGTGGCTGCTGTAGCACAACCCCATCTCCTCCTGCCAGCCCACCTTGAGAGCTTTGCCATGGTGAAACCCAAGACAATAAAGTTGGTGGCATCTCAAGCCACTTTCCCCGCATCTCAAGTGTCTCCTTGCCCAGGGACACACATGGAGCATGGCTGCTGGTTTGTCTTCTGGGCAAAGAGGTTGGTTCAACAGGCACAGGCTGGTGTCACATCCCTCCAACCACACTCAGGCTTCTTGGAGATGCTCCCTAGGGACACTCGAGGCCTTACCTGGTATTTATCTGGATCAGCCCCTCCAGCCTGAGCAACAAAGAGCCCAGAACCATCTTCCAGCTCCATCTCATCCGGGGAGCGCTCAAAGCGGACCCGCTCGTGTTCCTCACAGTCCAGGTAGAGAATGACTTCATCTTCCTCCACGCTGATGGCAAAGCGTGTCCACTGGTTGAGCAAGGTGGGCACGGTGAAGGTGGCTGCCGCGTAGGAGGTCGGTGAGCCCGGCTCTGTGTAGTAGAAGATGATTTGCTGCTTGCCCGCCCGTAACTCCGAGAGCTTGACGCCCATGTAGATGATGCTCTGCGAGGAGTCCGTGATGGCAAAGAGCACACCAGCTCGGGGGGTGGTGGGCTGGATGTGGAACAGGAGGGAAAAGTCCCGGTAGAAAGGGTTTGGTAGGTGGTACCGGGCCACCTGGCCCGTGTTGGCATTGGGGCCAAAGACATAACCGGGGTTGTTGTCGGGGCCATAAATTTTGAGGATCTCCTCTGGTGGGGGGTCTCCGATCAGCTCCAGGAGGCTGACCTCCGTGCTCAGGTTCTCTGCAAGAGGAAGGGAAAGGGGATGGTCAGAACTGGACCAGAGAGGATGGTCACTCTGAGCAAGGTGTCCTGGGGGGACACCACTGGCCATGCCTCCCTCAAACGCTGCTCTTCAGCAGCTTCCTCTGCTCGCCCTCCCCAAGGCCTGGGATTTTCCTTCAGGCTGTGAGTTGGCCAAGGCAGCAACACTCCTCAAGCTGCTCCCACCACACCGTTCAGACACGACTCCCAAAATGCCACCCATTCCTCCAACCACAGCTGGGACATCCTGAGATGGGATAAAACCAAAGGGATCTTGCTCATGGTAGCAACACACCCGTGCAGGCAACGGGGGAATCTGCTGGAGCACCAGGATGCTGAACAACCACAGAGCTCCCAGGAAGTGTGTTGCATCCATACCCACCCCGAGGTCACGGTGACCTCTCACGTCATCCCAAGGCAAGCTCACGGGGTCACCCAAGCTGGGAATAAACCCGAGCCATCCCCTTGCAACACTCTGGGAACGGGGCTCGAGCCGGCGCGCCCCGTCAGCTTCCCAGCTGATCTCAATTTGGAGCTCGTCTCTTTTCACCACTCGTTTGTCTCCAGGCGCTGGGGGAAGTTCTGCTTGGGACGGTCTCTCCTACCCGAGGCAGCTGAACATCTGGCGGGGGGGAGCCAGCCCAGCTCTCTGTACTCCAGCTCCCATTGTTTTGGCAGCAGGAACATCCTCATCGCCCACACACCGGGCGCTGGATTCCTCCTCTCCTATGTCAACCGCTCGGGCGGGTGCCAACATGATGGGAGCGAGAACGCCGGGTGCTTTTTAACTCTGTATTTCCCAGGAGTGAGGAAACCCAACCATCCCAGCTCCGCAGCAGCTGAGGGCTCCACACCACCAACAGATGCTCTGTGCCAATTTCAACCTCATCTCAAGTCAGGAGTAGGAGCTGGGACAATCCAACATCTCCAACTCCATCCTTGGTGTTTCACGTGAGCAATGGAGGGGTATCAGAGGTGTGCTGAGCCCAGGAGGACCAGCCAGGAACCTCCACCCTGCCCTGGAGCCAGGCATTGTCCTCCAGAGCTCTTCAAAAAAAAAAAAAAGAGAAGGAAAAAAAAATAAATAAGAAGCAATCAGCCCAGCCTTGCCCAGCCTGGAAGGAAAACATGTCTCTTGGGTTGGTGGGAGGAGATGAAAACCTGGGTGACTTTTCCAAAGCCTGGGGGCACCTGGGGGCACCCTGCCAGCCCTGTGACAGGGACCTGGGCAGCGGGGATGTTAGAAATGCCACCAATTAGAGGTGGGGGCAAGTTTTTTTTTTCTCTGCCAGACCCCAGACCTACTGATCCTCTCCTGAACCTCCTGCTCTGAAACTACTCTGTGCCCACCCCGTTACTACAAGCCCCCAGTCCCTCCCAAGCTTGGCACCCCAAAATTGAGTACCCAGTTGGGAGGAAACCTCCCTCTTGGTCTTGCACCAGCCTTAACCCCCTCATCTGCCCCGCACCAGGATCAGGCACCATGGGACACCATGGGTCACCATGGGATCACCATGGGATCACCATGGGTCACCATGGGATCACCATGGGTCATCATCATGGGATCACCATGGGTCATCATGGGACACCATGGGATCACCATGCGTCATCATGGGACACCATGGGATCACCACGGGTCATCATCATGGGATCACCATGGGTCATCATCATGGGATCACCATGGGTCATCTCCAGCCTGCTTGGAGGAGAAGGGCTCAGCGCACCCCCTCTGCCTCGCTGGCCATGAGGACCTCTGGATGCTGGAGCTCAGCACCCTTTTGAGCCCAGATGTGCACAGCCCTACACCAAAAATGATGAGGCGAGTGAGCGGGGCTCCCCTAGACCCAGAGTGAGCCCCATCCTGGCACCAACCCTTGAGAAACCCCGTGCTCAGACACCCCACAAGTTGGCTCCTGTCCCCAGCCGTGCCATTCCCAGTCACACCAGCCACCCTGTAGCAGGCAGCTGTGGCCAAGCTGACTGGGAACACTGGGACGCAGGGATGGAGCTTATCTCAGGCTGGAGAAAGCCAAGTTCACAGCAGCTTTGAGTGAAGAGGAAACCAGAGTTTCCTCCCATGGGTCCATAAGAGCCAGTGCTGGGATTTCTGCAGCCAGACAAGCCACTGTGTGTCCCCAGGGCTTGGGATGGCGGGGGACAAGCTGAAAGAGGCTTTTGTGAGTGATGTCATGTCCAACCACGCTCCCCTTGGCATTTCAGCCGGCACTGGGACCCTCCCTCCTCTCCAAACATGCCACTCACCCCCAAGCCTGGGGTGGGAGCTGGGTGCTGGTGCTTCTCAGAGCCAACAGGGACAGGCAAAGCAGGCAGAGACCAGGGCTGTGAGGTTGGGTGGGGTCTGGGGAGCAAGGGGATAAAGGGGAGACCCCTTCAAATGGCTGCTCCTGGCAAAAGCCAAGTGTCCCTTCTCAACCCTGAACCTTTCAGGTCATGCCTGATTTTTCCAAAGGGCACCCAGAGCCCAAATATCTGACCCTCTCCTCCCTGCAGCAAACCAGCAGCACCCACCATGCAGCACGGGGAGCCAGAGTCGGCTGATACCGCAGCGGTGTCGGGACGGGAGCTGGCACAGGATGGCTGCAGCCACCCAGCCACTCGCTCCTGTTGCCATTGGAACAGCCCCAGGGACCATGGAATTGTAGTGGTTGGAAAAGCCCTTT